>NC_069502.1:174685084-174895084 GCF_027579735.1 Bombina bombina | reverse complement strand
CAGCAACAGCGTATAACCAATCAGGATACAGCATCACAATAAAGAGTCCAAAACAAACTAAGTCCTTCCTCTTTTCTTTGCTGCACCCAGTACAGCAGGTCACGTATCATTGTTCTCCTTTTATTAAATATATTTGAATGTTTTATTTAACTGTCTTTGCATATTAGCATTTCCATTTCTTTATTCTAAGCTTTTGGCATTTTGCTTTTTTACTACAAAAAGTTTTTCATTTATCACTAATCCTTGTATGTGTATAGCAATCAATAGCTTGTATTTCTGCAATTCATTTAACATTAAGGTTTAGGCTGCTCGGTAATTTTTTAAATATTGTATTTTGCTTCTCTTGAATGTTTGACTAAATTTTCCATCAACGGATCAGCCACTTCAGTGTGGCTGCTCCGTTCCTAACTTAACACTGTCTGTCTCTCGATATGCCTGACAGTTTGTAAATTTGTAGCGCTACTTCAGAGCAACCACCTTGCTGAAACAGGTTGCTCCGTTCTTGCTCCCTAACCTGACCGCTTCCTTCTCTTGCACCTCTATCTGGGCCGGTGCCGCTGCGGGATCTCGCGGACACACACCTGACCGGAGTTTATTAACTGTTCTGGTCGGGTGTGTGAACCGCATCCTGTGTCGGTTCCGTCTCAGGAGTGGGCGGGAGTTTGTTGTTATTTCTGCGGTTAGGTGTCCCCTAAGTATTTTACTTACATGGGCTAAATTTTTTATAAATATAGGTTACAGGCACTATTTATACCATAATTTACACTCCCTTATGTTTTGTTCTTTCAATTTTTAAGCAATACTATTTTACCGTTTTTTCCCGCCCTTTTTATTGCTTATGAGACTTAAATGTTTTTCATTATTACCTCAGCTCTTATAGCTTATTGATTAGCCCTGCTGCCTCCCATACAAGAGGTTGAGAGTTCGAATCTATCCTCCACCCTTTAGGAATTTAACTACAGAAAATATTTTATTACTGTTTATAACTATCTTTATTTTAAAAAAAAAAAAAAAAAAGATATTTCTTTTAAAAGTCTCCTTTATTAAACTTTCTGTTTAGCCTTGGGGACTAACACTGTAAACTGTAAGTTTTGAGGTTCAGGGTTCAATTCCTGACTGTTCAGCATAATTTAAAATTTTATTGTTTCCTCTTAATATTATGATACTTATGTCAATATTCTCTTTTATTTAGATTATAACTCAAACGCAACGATTAAACTAATGGAATCTGCCGACCCTGTCATTGACCCCGCCCCTTCTTCCTCTCAATCTAAAGAGGAACTTTTAGCCTATATTAATTCGGCCATAGCTTCGGCACTAAAACATAATATTCCCCCTTCAGAGAATGTTTTAGAACAACCTATGCCCCCCCATATTGAGGAATCCTCTTCCTCCTCTTCCTCTGATTCAGAAGCTCCAATATCTCGCAAGCGCCATTGGAAGTCCCATTCTCGCTCTGCTTCACATAGAAGCAAAGCTCCGAGACATAAAGCCCCTCCCCCGGGCGTTTCACATAGGGGTGCCAGAACCTCCTCCCCAGAGGTTAAACGGGGTAAACGAACCCTTTCCCCCTTGGGTACACGAAGGGGAGTCCAGAGCTCTGACTCTGAAAATTTTGACATGGAAGACTATATGGAGTCTTTTCCTGGGCTAGATTGGGAGGAGGAACCTCAGTCTGACCTAGAACAGGATCCATTTCCGACCCCTCAGACGGAGGCTCCTCGATCTCGATCTTCCCAGAGAAGAAATATTGAATTTGAGGACGAAATGGTTGACCCGGCTGGGAACCCCATTTTCAGCCCCAAACACATTAAACACCCCAGATCATCTGACTGGGCATTAGCGCCTCACCTCTCTCGCTTTTTGCAGAGATCACTCAGAAAACCCCTCGATCGTGAGGATCGTAATAAACTACGTGCAGAATGTCGTAGACCCTCCCTCCCTGGTAGGGAATCTGTAACTCCTGAATTTGACGCTAAACTCGCTACCTTTCTAACTAGAAAAGGTAGAGACCCTAGAAAGGGCTTAGATAAGGCTCTCAGAGGGGTTCAGGATAAACTTCTGGACACTTCGGGTCCTTTGGCCCAGAGTCTCCATCTTTCGGATGAAGCCCTTCTGTCCGGCTCTCCTTTAGATCCTTTTGCCATTCGAGAATGGGCCTTTCGAGCCTTTTGCTTCCTGGGCAACGCCAATGTTGCCATCTCTACTGAACGCAGAAGGTCGGCATTGTTGCGAATTAATCCCAGATTGGCTGTTCTCGCTGTCGAGGAAGCAGGCTCTTCTGCCAAGGGTCTTCTCTTTGGAGAACCCTTCTTAGATATCATGAGACATTACGTTTCTACCTTTACCTCTATCGACAAGATTCAAGCCTCCCTTAGAAGAGTTTTCAACCCTTCCAATCGGGTTTTTGGCAGGGCCGGCAGATTCAGGGGTCGTCTGCCCGGCCGTCAACAATTCATGGTCCAGCAACGCCAAGCAGTCGCTTTCCAACAGTACCCCTCCTACCCTCAGAGAACACTCTTCCCACCAAGATCTCGAGCTGTCAGGACCAGACCAGCCCTTCCTAGACCCACCTTACCTCCAGGCCCTTCCAATACCCAGAGTGAGTACTCCTCCTTTACTCCTGACTTCTTTCCCCATATCTCCCTTTGCAGGCAGACTGTCCCTTTTTTCCCATTCGTGGGATTTAATTTCTCAGGATCCCTGGATTGCACAAACAGTGAGAGGCTTCAAGATCGAATTCATTTGCCCCCCTTTCCAGAAGGGTCACCCAAAACCCCTGAACCTCTCAAAATCAAATACAGACCTTATTGGTTCAGAAGTGCTATCTCTCCATCGGAAAGGCGCAATAGAGGAGGTTCTCAACCCGCAAGACGGGTTTCTAAGCAACCTTTTTCTAGTAAAGAAAAAGACAGGTGGCTTTCGACCGGTCATCAATCTTCGGGACTTAAATTTCTTCGTGGTTTACCGCCATTTCAAGATGGAGGGTATCCACATGCTCAGAGACCTTCTCCGTCTCGAAGACTGGTTTATCCGCCTGGACTTGACAGATGCCTACCTTACGGTTCCTGTTTTCCCAGACCATCGGAAATTCCTCAGGTTTCCCTGGGACGGGAGGATATGGCAATTTACTTGCCTTCCTTTCGGCCTCAGTTCAGCTCCTTGGTGTTTCACCAAGCTTTTAAAGCCCGTCGTGGCAATCCTCAGAGGCAAAGGTATTCACCTTATCATTTATCTGGACGACATTCTCCTTATGGCAGAGGATCAGTCTTCTCTCCTTTGTCACTTACACACAACCACCTCCCTCCTTCAAGGTTTGGGATTTGTGATCAACTCGGAGAAGTCGGCTCTGATTCCCTCTCAAAAAGTGGAGTTTTTAGGCTTTCTCATAGACTCCACCTCAGGTCTTCTCCTTCTTCCTCAAGAGAAGATCGACAAGATCAAATTAGAAATTCAAAGTGTGCTGGCATCCCCCATGATATCTATCCGTCAACTTTCCAGAATTATCGGGCTCCTCGCCTCCTCCATTCAGGCAATCTTTCCTGCCCCTCTGCATTATCGAGCAATGCAGAGGCTGAAGATTCAATCTTTCAGGGAATGTCGTTCATATCATCAGATGATTTGTCTGAACGAGGAGGTCCGTGCAGAGATGTCCTGGTGGCTCCGTCACATGGAATCCTGGAATGGCAAGGCTATCTTCGGATCCTCGCCAGACTTTGTGCTCTCCTCAGATGCCAGCCTTCTAGGTTGGGGGGCCTCTTTCGAGACCTCGGCGACGGGGGGGATCTTGGTCCCCTCTAGAACAGTCGCTTCACATCAATTGTCTAGAGCTCTTGGCAGGCTCTTTTGCCATTCGCTCGTTCTCCAAACAGTTTACAAACTGTTGCATCCTCCTTCGTATGGACAACATATCTGGGGTACAATACATCAACCGCTTAGGGGGTACGAAATCCAAGATTCTATCAGATCTTACCTCAGAATTGTTCAGATTCTGCGCCTTCCGCAACATTTCCCTCCGGGCGCAATATATCCCTGGAGTTTCCAATATTGTTGCGGACTGGTTTTCTCGTTTTTGGAGAGATTCCAGCGATTGGCGACTTCTTCGCCCTGTTTTTTTGCAAATTCAGAATATTCTGGGTCCCTTTTCTGTGGACCTTTTTGCTTCCAGGATCAATCATCAGTTGCCTCGTTATTTCAGCTGGCTTCCAGATCCGGGGAGCGAGGCTTCGGATGCTTTTCTACAGAATTGGCCTCTATTCGGAGCTTATGCTTTTCCCCCCTTCTCGCTCATCACGAGAACCCTTTGGAGGGTCAGGAGACTTAAATGCTCCCTGACAATAGTTACCCCCTTCTGGCCAATGCAACCCTGGTTCCCTCTTCTGCTGGAGATGACAGTCTTTCCCCCTCTCCTTCTTCCCAATCGGGGCGACATTCTGTCAGACCCTCTAGGGGAATCTCACCCCCTGGTTCTCCAGAATCGCCTCCCCCTACTAGCTTGGCAGATTTCAGGGGATCCTGGCCTGCAGAAGGCCTTTCAAGAGACGCTCAGCTTCTCCTTCGAGAATCTTGGGCCCCTGGCACCAGGAAATGTTACGCTTCAGCCTGGGCGTCATGGGCTGGTTGGTGTTCTAGCAGGCAAGCTGATCCCTTTTCAGCCCCTGTAGTTCTTATTGTGAACTTTCTTTCGGAACTTTTTTCTAAAGGGAAAGCTTATCGCTCCATTAATGTCGTCCGCTCTGCAATCTCAGTGGGCCACTTTCCAGTCGATGGCAACCCGGTTGGTAGACACCCCCTGGTTTGCAGAATTTTAAAAGCTATTCATTTGAAAGTTCCCCCTTCTGCTCGATACTCTCACCTTTGGGATGTCTCTATCATGCTTTCCTTTATTAGGAATTGGCCTCCCAATGTAGAACTTTCTCTGAAACAATTGTCGGCCAAATTGGCGATGTTGCTCTGCCTGGTTTCCTTCCGCAGGATTTCAGATATCCGTGCGCTGGACGTCGAGGGCATTTCTTTTTCCCCTGAGGCCGTTTCCTTTTCCATCCATAAACGCACTAAATCCATGTCATCTTCCATCTTTTACCCGTATTTCCCTGACGACCCTCAACTCTGTGTGGCTCTCTGCTTGAAATCTTACCTTTCTAGGACGTCGTCCTCACGTCCTTCTCCCGGGGGTCAATTACTAATTTCTTTTGTTCCACCTTTTCGCCCTGTCTCTTTTCCCACCTTGGCCAGATGGGTCCGTTGGCTCATGTCCTCCGCTGGCATCGACCTTTCGTTTGGAGCTCATTCGGTTCGGGGTGCGGCTGCATCCAGAGCTCTGTTATCGGGTAGTAACCTTCAGGATATCCTTAAAGCTGCGGATTGGTCTTCTTCAACTACTTTTTCGCGTTTCTATTTTAAACCTATTCTTCACGCTTCCGAGTCATTACTTTTATTGCGTTAGAATTGCAAAATATGAAGCCTCCTGTCTTGACATAAAATTCAGATTATTATAACCTTGGTGACTAAATAATCTTGATTTTATTAAAGACAGGAGGCGAGTATTTTCCCTCCCTTTTCCCTCCCAGTACAGGTTTTAAAAAAAAAAAAAAAAAAGAAAGTTTTTCTGATAAGGGTATTGAACTGTTATGTTTATTGTTTATATTTTATTCTTTCAATCTGTGTCTATGTGAACAACTATTATTGTCACTTTATCTTCTTTTACAGTTTAATTCGATGGATGGGATTTTCCGAATTTCTCTCAAGGCTTGAATAGAATCTTCAAGTTTCTGGAGTCTTCTCCCCAAGATGTTATTGACGTTCGTTCTTCTTTAGTCTTCTAGTCTTTCCACCAAAGAAAAGAGGAAGGACTTAGTTTGTTTTGGACTCTTTATTGTGATGCTGTATCCTGATTGGTTATACGCTGTTGCTGTGTGATTATTTTTTCTTCCTTTCAGTTTTCTTTGCTGTTATTTTGGTGTCAGTAAAGAATTATGCAAAATACTCGCCTCCTGTCTTTAATAAAATCAAGATTATTTAGTCACCAAGGTTATAATAATCTGAATTAACGGCCACACACATTTGTATCTTTTCATTAACTCAACAGATGTGTTCAGCTAGGACCCAGTAGTGCATTGCTGCTCTTTCAACTAAGGATACCAAAAGAATGAAGCAACTTTTATAATAGAGGTAAATCCAAAAGTAGTCTAAAATTGTATGCTCCATCTCAATCATGAAAGGAAAAAAAAATAGTTTCATGTCCCTAAAAAATAAAATCATTAGTAGTAGTAAACCACTTACCAAACCAGTAATATTTGGATTGGCTCCTTTGGAAAGCAGAAGATCCACAACATCAGTGGAGCCTTTGTAAGAAGCCCACATAAGGGCGGTCCAACCCCCCTATGAAAAACACAAAAATAAAGTTATCTTACACCACTGTAATTCACTTACTGACCACCCACCTGACCCATATACACAGTAGCTAGAAACAAAGATTTCTAATACAGTATATTTATTATTAATAAAAAGATTTAGTGCATGCTTATTGGGAGAAGCTATTTTTTTTTGCTAATGATCAAAACGGTGTTAAAAGAACAGGTAAATAAATGTATTTGTTTATTCTATGAGTGTGCTACCATTTAAACACAGGGTCAATAAAACCTACCTATAAGCTTGCTTGTTCTAGACAACAATACATCATGTGACAACATATTGCACAGCATAGCAGCCTTCTTGGACGCTAAGGTATTAAACTAAAGTTATCCCAAACAGGGACAAAGAAATAATTTTCAGGTATATTTCACATAGAACCCAAGTGGCTGTGTATGGCCAGCAACCGTTCTCATAATTCTTAATAAATGAAAAGGGACAACGATACGAATAAATACGTTTGATCAATAGTAGTCAGCTATGAAAATTCATTAGATAATCATTAAAGCTATAGACATTACACATTAATGTACATTTCCATAAATGTAACAGAAAATAAGTTCTATCAAACAACACAGTTAATGTGATGCCTTGCAAAAGGCTTTAATAAAGTCTCATATTTTTTTTTTTAAATGTAATTCATTTTAACACATTGGTTAAGGAAGCAATGTAATGGAAAAAAACAAGGGTTTAAAATCAGCACATTGAACCCCCCCCCCCATTTGCACTGGACCCAATAAGGTACTGACAGTCAGTAAATAGAATAAGAACACTATACCACATCATAGTACTGACAGGCACACCATGTATTTTACAAGCACAAAGCTGACAGTCAGTAAATAGAATAGGAATACTATACCACATCACAGTACTGACAGGCACACCATGTATTTTACAAGCAAGAAGCTGACCGTCAGTAAATAGAATAGGAACACTATACTACATCACAGTACTGACATGCACAACATGTATTTTACAAGCAAGAAGCTGACCGTCAGTGCTATGATGTGGTATAGTGTTCCTATTCTATTTACTGACAGGCACACCATGTATTTTACAAGCACGAAGCTGTCAGTCAGTACATAGAATAGGAACACTATACCACATCACAGTACTGACAGGCACACCATGTATTTTACAAGCAAGAAGCTGACCGTCAGTAAATAGAATAGGAATACTATACCACATCACAGTACTGACAGACACACCATATATTTTATAACCACAAAGCTGACAGTCAGTAAATAGAATAGGAATACTATACCACATCATAGTACTGACAGGCACACCATGTATTTTACAAGCAAGAAGCTGACCATCAGGAAATAGAATAGGAACACTATACCACATCACAGTACTGACAGGCACACCATGTATTTTACAAGCAAGAAGCTGACCGTCAGTAAATAGAATAGGAATCACCACATCACAGTACTGACAGGCACACCATGTATTTTACAAGCAAGAAGCTGACAGTCAGTAAATAGAATAGGAATACTATACCACATCACAGTACTGACAGGCACGCCATGTATTTTACAAGCAAGAAGCTGACCGTCAGTAAATAGAATAGGAATCACCACATCACAGTACTGACAGGCACACCATGTATTTTACAAGCAAGAAGCTGACAGTCAGTAAATAGAATAGGAATACTATACCACATCATAGTACTGACAGGCACACCATGTATTTTACATGCACAAAGCTGACAGTCAGTAAATAGAATAGGAATCACCACATCACAGTACTGACAGGCACACCATGTATTTTACATGCACAAAGCTGACAGTCAGTAAATAGAATAGGAATACTATACCACATCACAGTACTGACAGGCGCACCATGTATTTTACAAGCAAGAAGCTGACAGTCAGTAAATAGAATAGGAATACTATACCAAATCACAGTACTGACAGGCACACCATGTATTTCACAAGCAAGAAGCTGACAGTCAGTAAATAGAATAGGAATACTATACATCACAGTACTGACAGGCACACCATGTATTTTACAAGCAAGAAGCTGACAGTCAGTAAATAGAATAGGAATACTATACCACATCACAGTACTGACAGGCACACCATGTATTTCACAAGCAAGAAGCTGACAGTCAGTAAATAGAATAGGAATACTATACATCACAGTACTGACAGGCACACCATGTATTTTACATGCACAAAGCTGACAGTCAGTAAACAGAATAGGAATACTATACCACATCACAGTACTGACAGGCACACCATGTATTTTACAAGCAAGAAGCTGACAGTCAGTAAACACAATAGGAATACTATACCACATCACAGTACTGACAGGCACACCATGTATTTTACAAGCAAGAAGCTGACAGTCAGTAAATAGAATAGGAATACTATACCACATCACATTACTCACAGGCACACCATGTATTTTACAAGCAAGAAGCTGACAGTCAGTAAATAGAATAGGAATACTATACATCACAGTACTGACAGGCACACCATGTATTTTACAAGCACAAAGCTGACAGTCAGTAAACAGAATAGGAATACTATACCACATCACAGTACTGACAGGCACACCATGTATTTTACAAGCAAGAAGCTGACAGTCAGTAAATAAAACAGGAATACTATACATCACAGTACTGACAGGCACACCATGTATTTTACAAGCAAGAAGCTGACAGTCAGTAAATAGAATAGGAATACTATACCACATCACAGTACTGACAGGCGCACCATGTATTTTACAAGCAAGAAGCTGACAGTCAGTAAACAGAATAGGAATACTATACATCACAGTACTGACAGGCACACCATGTATTTTACAAGCAAGAAGCTGACAGTCAGTAAATAAAACAGGAATACTATACCACATCACATTACTCACAGGCACACCATGTATTTTACAAGCAAGAAGCTGACAGTCAGTAAATAGAATAGGAATACTATACATCACAGTACTGACAGGCACACCATGTATTTTACAAGCACAAAGCTGACAGTCAGTAAACAGAATAGGAATACTATACCACATCATAGTACTGACAGGCACACCATGTATTTTACAAGCAAGAAGCTGACAGTCAGTAAATAAAACAGGAATACTATACCACATCACATTACTCACAGGCACACCATGTATTTTACAAGCAAGAAGCTGACAGTCAGTAAATAGAATAGGAATACTATACATCACAGTACTGACAGGCACACCATGTATTTTACAAGCACAAAGCTGACAGTCAGTAAACAGAATAGGAATACTATACCACATCATAGTACTGACAGGCACACCATGTATTTTACAAGCAAGAAGCTGACAGTCAGTAAATAAAACAGGAATACTATACATCACAGTACTGACAGGCACACCATGTATTTTACAAGCAAGAAGCTGACAGTCAGTAAATAGAATAGGAATACTATACCACATCACATTACTCACAGGCACACCATGTATTTCACAAGCAAGAAGCAGACAGTCAGTAAACAGAATAGGAATACTATACATCACAGTACTGACAGGCACACCATGTATTTTACAAGCAAGAAGCTGACAGTCAGTAAATAAAACAAGAATACTATACCACATCACATTACTCACAGGCACACCATGTATTTTACAAGCAAGAAGCTGACAGTCAGTAAATAAAACAGGAATACTATACCACATCACATTACTCACAGGCACACCATGTATTTTACAAGCAAGAAGCTGACAGTCAGTAAATAAAACAGGAATACTATACCACATCACATTACTCACAGGCACACCATGTATTTCACAAGCAAGAAGCTGACAGTCAGTAAACAGAATAGGAATACTATACATCACAGTACTGACAGGCACACCATGTATTTTACAAGCAAGAAGCTGACAGTCAGTAAATAAAACAGGAATACTATACCACATCACATTACTCACAGGCACACCATGTATTTTACAAGCAAGAAGCTGACAGTCAGTAAATAGAATAAGAATACTATACCACATCACATTACTCACAAGCACACCATGTATTTCACAAGCAAGAAGCTGACAGTCAGTAAATAGAATAGGAATACTATACCACATCACGATGCTCCAGGTTAGCATTGTAGTTCAGCAACTCCCGTACAATTTCCAAGTGTCCTTCCTTGGCAGCAGAAATCAGAGCAGTCCAATTATCCTTTAATAAAAGGAAATGCAAGATTAGTATGTGCCATGTAGTAGAGAACAATACACTACAATGCAATAGCAAAAGTAGGGACATATAAAGAAACCTACCAAATAATCATACCAAGTAGACATTTGGCAGTTACTATGTGTGAAAATCAACTACGCTAGCACTAAAATAAGAGACCGCTTTGCCTCTGAGATATTTAGCTAATGACTGTGTACACCAACTATAAAATTATAGGATGTGAAATAACCACGTGATCCGGAGGAACTTCATCATGTTGTGTACCTGCTCAGCAGCCTACAGGAATGCATTAACTACAAATGTCAGAAAAATGACGTCACTGGTTTTAGAAAATGTATAAAGTCTACAAAACAATGTTGTATTTCATAGCAAAGAGAAGCGAGGATAACAGAGAGAGAAAAATAAATTAAAGGTTTTAGAAATAAGAGTTGGTGATAGTGAGCATAATATTGTAGGTTTCATATTTTGCTTTCTAACCCATTTACTGTACAGTGTAAGACCCAAAACGTCTTAAGTGTAATTACAATGAAACAAAAAGCTGCGTACAGACCACTGTACAAAATATGTACCCTGAGGTCTACCAAGTAACTTCACTTAGCTCTCCAAGTCATGCTCCAAGCTTTTCCAGAGGTAAATAAACCTTCAGCCTCTTACAATTTTAAGGGGTAGTAAACACCTTATAATTACAGGACATTTTTGTTGTGTTTGCATAGAATCACATATTTGCCAAATAAAAGGGAGCAATATAAATAACGTACAATATAAAGTTGTTTCATTATGCATGTTATAAAACATATTATATAAAAACCTCAAGGTGTTTACTGTCCCTTTAATAAAAAAAACTAATTCTTTATACAATTTTATCTATATTTACTTATATGTTTACATTGAAATAAATAAAACAAACACTTATCCATAGATGAACTGTGAATATAAAACAAACCTTAAAGGGCCTTACTGCTCAAATATTTTCTGCATATGAATGAGCAGCACCTTACCTTACTACATTCCCTGCACTGCAGTAGTGCAGGTCTTGCTAACAGCAGCAAGACATTATTTCTGCCTCCCTCAGTAGTGAGGCTGCCCAGAAATAGTGCTACAGAAGTCACCCCAAGGCAAGTGATTGCAGGGACACAGTGTCTCAGTGACTGCATGCCTGTCAGTGAGATGCTTCCATCAGATCAAAGTGTATCTCATGCTATTGCTGGATGCCTGCATGTGAGGCTATCCAGCAGCAATACAGTAACAGTCACAGTGAGCCTAGATACTGGCATGCTACAATTCATGCTAGCATCAGGCTCGATCGGGTTGATTTCCGGCGATGTCTGTCCGCCTGCTCAGAGCAGGCGGACAGGTTATGGAGCAGCGGTCTTTGTGACCGCTGCTTCATAACTGCTGTTTCTGGCGAGCCTGCAGTCTCGCCAGAAACACGGGGCATCAAGCTCCATTGTGTGTTTTGACCCCTTCCGTTCTCTCCCTGTTATCATCTATGTCAAAGTGTTACAATTTATTTTAATAAAGTGTATATTTTTCTTTTATAAATTTTAATAAAGTGTATATTTTATTTTAATAAAGTGTTTTTAGTTTGTTTAATTTTTAATCCCTAAGGTAGATTGGTAAGGGCAGATCGATTAAAACTGTATGCAGATGAAACCTGGACAATGATTTTAACTGAACATAGACAAACTGAAACAAGTTGGAGTAACCTGAAATATTTCTTAGCAGAGATGCCTCTAAGCAACACATCAGACTAAGAGGTCTATTTATCAAAGGTCTTGCGGACCTGATCCGACAGTGCGGATCAGGTCCGCAAGACCTCGCTGAATGCGGAGAGCAATACACTCTCCGTATTCAGCATTGCACCAGCAGCTCACAAGAGCTGCTGGTGCAACGCCACCCCCTGCAGACTCGCGGCCAATCGGACGCCAGCAGGGAGGTGTCAATCAACCCGATCGTACTCGATCGGGTTGAATTGTGGGAATTCAGCAGTCTTTAGACCGCTGCTTCATAACAGCTGTTTCTGTCGAGTCTGGAGACTCGCCAGAAACACGGGCTCCATACGGAGCTTGATAAATGGGCCTCCTTATCCTGAAAACAGTATTGAAGCAGATATTTGTGTACTTTTCTTGTTGAGATAATACTTTGCTAAAACATCTTCCACAAAGTGTCTGTCACTTGATGAGATGAAGTTCCTCCTGTGTGTAAATAATGTGATCTAACTATCTACCAGTGTATGCTACCTTAAAGGGACATGAGACCCAAGAATTTTCGTTCATGATTTAGGTAGAACATTTTAAACAACTTTCTAGTTTACTTCTATTATCAAAACTTAAATTATGCTTACCTGATAATTTTCTTTTCTGCAGATAGAAAGAGTCCACTGCTGCATTCATTACTTTTGGGAATTCAAAACCTGGCTACCAGGAGGAGGCAAAGACACCCCAGCCAAAGTCTTAAATACCTCCCCCACTTCCCTCATCCCCCAGTCATTCTGCCGAGGGAACAAGGAACAGTAGAAGAAATATCAGGGTGAAAGGTGCCAGAAGAACAAAAATATCAGACGCCCCACAGAAAAATACGGGCGGGGAGCTTTGGACTCTTTCCATCTGAAGAAAAGAAAATTATCAGGTAAGCATAATTTAAGTTTTTCTTCATAAATGGAAAGAGTCCACAGCTGCATTCATTACTTTTGGGAAAACAATACCCAAGCTATAGAGGACAATGAATGCAGCTGTAGACTCTTTCCATTTATGAAGAAAAACTTAAATTATGCTTACCTGATCATTTTCTTTTCTTCAGATGGAAAGAGTCCAAAGCTGCATTCATTGTCCTCTATAGCTTGGGTATTGTTTTCCCAAAAGTAATGAATGCAGCTGTGGACTCTTTCCATTTATGAAAGAGTCCACAGCTGCATTCATTACATTTGGGAAAACAATACCCAAGCTATAGAGGACAATGAATGCAAAAATGGGAGAGTACAAGAGGTGGCCCATTCTGAGAGCACCAGGCCTAAAAACCCCTACCTAACAACATCCCGCTTCATCCGAAGCCGAGAACAACTTTGAAAAAAGAAAAGGAAAAGGCCCAAGGACCCTGACAGCAGATAGTCCACAAGCCTTGCTAGAGACCGCAGGAACTAGACTCGACTGAGTCAACAGCCTCCAGGAGTCCAGCAGTCGGTCTCCAAACAACACACCCCTTACTAAAGAAAGGGCACAAACTAACGTATTCTTCCACAAAGAAGAAAAGACACAGAGAAAACATGAATGTTCTTGTAAAGCGCGGCTAATCTCCCTTAAGGGACTCAAGGCGCTGCTCATCTTATCAACCTCAAAAGGAGGAGGGCTGAGTAGACCAACAAACTTGCAACCCTCGGTTTGCTACAGCACAGAGTAGCCACAGTGCATTAATATTAGTAACTACAGACCAACAGAGACCCACCAGTCTCAAAGAAACAAGGGAAGGCAACGCCCAGAACCCAGAAATACAGAAGCCACGGGAAAAGGCCGGGAGTCTGAAACAGAGAGGGTCTTCCCCTAACACAGTGCAACCGCACTCTAAAAAGCAACTGAAGACAAAGGTCCCCAAGTCGCAAAAAGGTAACTCAGAATACCAAAATATTCAGAAACGAAACCTCGAGCAGCAAGCTCAGATAGGTTTGATGAACACCACCTGAAGCAAAAACACTGCACGCTGCAATCATGTAAAAATTACTCCGAAACTTAAATACTTGCAGGGCAAGCAGAAACCAGCTGAAGATAGGATCCTTCAGATTGCTAACTATCCACCAACCAGCGGATAGCGTTGCAGGCTATCTAAGAGCCGGCAGTCCTTCCCACAAACCTTGAACATAGAGAAAGGAGAAACCTCAAGAGGCTTACCGTACCTCAAATGCTCCGAGGACGAATTTAGCAGAGCAACTGATCTCAGATCCAGCTCCAACACCGGACCAGCCAAAGCGACAGACATGTCTGACAGACAGAAGGGACAGAAAGACTCCAACCACAAGCCCCCAGGGAATGGAAAGAAAAAGGAGAGACTCACCCACCCCAACAGAGCTCGGGTGCCAAACAATCCGCTCCTCCAAAATAAGGCACTCCAAAGGAGAACCCCCTGGGACCTGAAACAGAGAAAAGTGCAATAGATCTGTAGGAAGACCACAGCTCTCTTAGACAGTCTCTACATAGAGAGATCAAATTCCAACAGGTGGAACAGAGCCCACAGAGCAGCAGATGCTGCCCCTTACAGAAATAAGCCACCTGATCCAACCTCCTACACACAGGGCAGGACAAAGACCCTCCATAGAGAGGAAACCCCAGCTCATAAGGAAGACAAACCATCCCTTCAAAAGGAAAGGGCACAGATAAGAACAGCGTACATGTCCACAAGACATGAAGCCATAGTATGAAAAACACGGACCAAATGAAAAAATCATTCAGACACCACTGTTGACCCAACAGAGAAAAAACTCCCCATGAAGAGGAGCACGCTGCATCCGAAGGACAAGTCAGGCTTTAAAGTTTATAACCAGTACCCGAAGGTGGATGTGAACTCTGGCCTTCCTGCTTGCAAGCCCAATGAGCTAGCCCCTATGTCGCAACATAGGGTCCCCGAAAAAATGGTCATCCCGAACCAGTCTACAGGATCATAAGTCTCCAGACATCCAAGAAGGATCCAAGACAAGAACCCTGGACCCGGGACCCAGAATTGTCTTAGAACGAACGACACCCCCATGGAACACAAGATACCCCGTCTGAAGCAATCAGACTCACAGGGGATGAAAACCGGGAAACCTGGAGAACAGGTACGTGACTCGCTCGTAATTCCCAGACCAAAGGGAAGAGAACACCCTTAGCCAGAAGGTGCAGGCAGCGACAAAGTCACGCAATTTCTCTAGAGCCTAAAGGCCCCAAGAGCAACATTAAGGGAAATGAGAAAGAGAACAGAGTCACCCGAAAGAGAGTAGAAAGAAAGGCTAGTCTCCATAATCCTTTCAGATTAACGTTCCAGTGGACCACACCCAAGGGAGAAGAATGCAAAGCATCCCGAACTCATGCAGAAAAACATCCCCTAAGCAAAAAGCTTGGAAAAAGAGACAACAACTCCTATCCCCCCTGATATGGAGACGACTAACTCCCAAAGGAAGACAGAGCCTCGCGGCCTTCACTTCCTAATTAAGAAGCCAAAACCGCCAGAAAAACCAGACGAAGTCCAGAAAGTCTCGACCCAAAGGAAGAGAACCTCTAAAAGGAACAAGTCCTAAAAGGATACTTCTAAAGAGACCATGAAAGACAAAAACTTAAGATCGGCGGTATGAAGGACCTAAATCCTCCAAGCCTCCAACCCACAAC
Source organism: Bombina bombina (assembly GCF_027579735.1). Lineage (NCBI taxonomy): Eukaryota > Metazoa > Chordata > Amphibia > Anura > Bombinatoridae > Bombina > Bombina bombina. Next base: position 174,879,151 of record NC_069502.1, on the reverse strand, counting down.
AGGAAGGAACACTCTAGTTCCAGGAAAAATCGGAAACGACTGAGCATGTCGCTTGAAAGGCAAATGAGGACTGAACCAATCCCCCATGCCCCTAAGCAACCACGGAAAAGGCGCCACGTGTCTGAACTAGGCATCAAAGACAGAGGGATTTGTACACAGTCAGGACCAGCCTGAAACCAAGGGCCCCAGCACTGTCAAGGCCACATAGAGTCTCCCCCGAGATGGAGGGATAAAGAACAGTCAGACAGACTTTTGTAAACAGTGCGACCACAAAATCGCGAGTATCAATTCCAGAGAAGAAAGTTCCCGAAGGAAACATCACACCACAACATGAGCTTTAGACCAAATAAAAAGCATCCTCACCAGATGAAAATAAATAAAAGAATAAGGCAACCCGTAGGTTATTGCCCAGGAAGAACGAACAGACCCGCATGACCAGCCCAACAGGGGTCCGAGACTTCCAAACTCAGAACTGGAAATGGATACACAAATAACTATAAGAAGATTACTTCATCCCCTTATGTCTATGCATGGAAGCCAGTCGAAGATTAAGACTTAGAAAGACCCATTGAGAGTGGGATCCGCCAGCAACTCCAAAACGTGCCTTAGTAGAACACAAAGGCACGCCAGTCTATAACGAAAGGCACAACATACCTCCACTGGGAAAAAAGAAAACACTGGCCCCAAAGGTTGACCCCCTGTGGCCTCAGGGGCAGTCGCTCCCCCGTAGGGCTGAACTGGACCAGGCGAACCCATGCCTGACGACCCCCGGTAAACGGAACACGGACAATATCGTAAGCATACTCCTAGGAGGTGCAAATGCGCCGTGTCATAACCTCCGGTGGGAACAGGCCACACTCCCTAGAAGGAAAAGTAGAGTTTGGGTTACCTGCATGTGTAGTAAGAGTTGGTGGTAAAGAACTCATCTCGTGAGAAATAGAATCCCCAGAAACGGATGGATCAGTGGGCACCCGATTCCCCGATCCCGAGGAACAGAACACTTTAAAACGGCATTCGGAACATAAATGATGGGCATGTATCAACCGGGTCAATTCATATTCTTCGCAAGAAGTAGAGTCTGAATCAGAGACATCCGCCTCCAAAAAAACATAATTTATGCTTACCTGATAAATTTATTTCTCTTGTAGTGTATCCAGTCCACGGATCATCCATTACTTATGGAATATATTCTCCTTCCCAACAGGAAGTTGCAAGAGTCCACCCACAGCAAAGATGCTATATAGCTCCTCCCCTAACTGCCATATTCAGACATTCGACCGAAAACATGCAGAGAAAGGAAAAACCATAGGGTGCAGTGGTGACTGTAGTTCAAATGAAAAAATTACCTGCCTTAAAGTGACAGGGCGGGCCGTGGACTGGATACACTACAAGAGAAATAAATTTATCAGGTAAGCATAAATTATGTTTTCTCTTGTTAAGTGTATCCAGTCCACGGATCATCCATTACTTATGGAATACCAATACCAAAGCTAAAGTACACGGATGATGGGAGGGACAAGGCAGGTACTTAAACGGAAGTTACCACTGCCTGTAAAAAAAACCTTTCTCCCAAAAATAGCCTCCGAAGAAGCAAGGTATCAAATTTGTTAAATTTGAAAAAGTATGAAGTGCAGACCAAGACTCCGTCTTGTAAATCTGTTCAACAGAAGCCACATTTAAAAAAGGCCCAAGTGAAAACCACAGCTCTAGTAGAATGAGCTGCAATCCCTTCAGGAGGCTGCTGTCCAGCAGTCTCATAAGCTAAATGAATTATGCTTTTTAACCAAAAAGACAGAGAGGCTGCTGAAGTCTTTTGACCTCTCCTCTGTCCAGAATAGACAACAAACAAGGTGAACGTTTGATGAAAACTGTAGTAGCTTGTAAGTAAAACTTTAAAGCACAAACCACGCCCAATATTGTGTAATAGACGTTCCTTCTTTGAGGAAGGATTAGGATACAAGCATGGAACAACTATCTCTTGAGTGATGTTCTTGATAGATACCACCTTAGGAAAAAACCCAGGTTGGTACGCAGGACTACCTTATCCGTACGAGGACCAGATAAGGAGAATCACATTGTAACACAGATAACATGGAGACTCTACGAGTCAAGGAAATAGCTACCCAAAAGGAACTTTCCAAGATAAAGATTGATATCTATGGAACTAAAAAGGTTCAAACGGAACTTCTTGAAGAGCCTTAAGAACCAGGTTTAAGCTCCATGGTGGAGCAACAGTTTTAAACACAGGCTTGGATCTAACCAAAGCCTGACCAAATGCCTGAACGTCTAGAATACCTGCCAGACGCTGGTGCAAAAAAATAGACAGAGTAAAAATCTGTCCCTTTTAAGGAATTAGCTGACAACCCTTTTCTCAAAAACATCTTGGAGAAAAGAAAATATCCTGGGAATCCAGGCTTTACTCCATGAGTAACCCTTGGATTCATAACAATCAGATATTTACACCATATCTATGTTCAATTTTCCTAGAGACAGGCTTTCACGTCTGTATTAAGGTATCAATGACTGACTCGGAGAAGCCATGCTTTGATAACATCAAGCGTTCAGTCTCCAGGCAGTCCATCTCAGATTGATTCTATTTAGATGGTTGAAAGGACCCTGAGGTAGAGGGACCTGTCTCAGAAGCAGAGACCGTGATGGAAAGGATGACATGTCCACCAGATCTGCATACCAGGTCCTGCGTGGCTACGCAGGCGCTATCAAAAACACCAAAGCCCTCTCCTGCTTGGTCTTGACCTCAGAAGGAAATCCCACTCCCCCGGAAGAAAAGTCTGACGACTTAGAAAATCCACCTCCCAGTTCTCAACACCTGGGATATGGATAGCTGATAGACAAGAGTGAGTCTCTGTCCAGTGAATTATTGTAAGACTTCTAACATCACTAGGGAACTTCTGTTCCCCCTTGATGGCTGATGTAAGCCACAGTTGTGTATATTATCCGACTGAGTATGATGTACCTCAGAGTTGCTAACTGAGGCCAAGTCTGAAGAGCATGGAATATCACTCCCAGAATATTTATTAGAAGGAGGGTCTCCTCCTAAGTCCACTATCCCTGAGCCTTCAGAGAGTTCCAGACTGCATCCCAACCTAAAAGGCTGGCATCCATTGTAACAATTGTCCCATCTGACCTGCGGAAGGTCATACCCTTGGACAGATGGACCCGACATAGTCACCAGAGAAGAGAATCTCTGGTCTCTTGGTCCAGGTTCAACAGGGGGACAAATCTGTGTAATCCCCGTTCCTCTGACTGAGCATGCATAGTTGCAGCGGTCTGAAATGTAGACGTGCAAACGGTACTATGTCCCTTGCCGCTACCTATTAAGCCGATTTCATTCATGTACTGAGCCACCGAAGGGCGCGGATGGGATGAAAAACACGGCAGAAATTTAGAAACTTTGACAACCTGGACTCCGTCAGGTAAATTTTCATTTCTACAGAATCTATCAGAGTCCCTAGGAGGGAAACCCTTGAGATTGGGGATAGAGAACTCTTTCCTTGTTCACTTTCCACCCATGTGATCTCAGAAATGCCAGTACTACGTCCGTATGAGACTTGGCAATTTGGATGTTTGACGCCTGTATCAGGATGTCGTCTAACTAAGGGGCCACTTCTATGCCCCGCGGCCTAAGGACCGCCAAAGCGACCCCAGAACCTCCATAAAGATTCTTGGGGCTGTAGATATCCCAAAGGAAAGAGCTACAAACTGGTAATGCCTGTCTAGAAAGGCAAACCTGAAAAACGAAGGTGATCTTTATGCATCACAATGTGAGGATAAGCATCCTTCAAATCCATTGTAGTCCTCTATTGACTCTCCAGGATCATAGTTAAGATGGTACGAATAGTTTCCATCTTAAATGACGGAATTCTGAGGAATTTGTTTAAGATCTTTAGATCCAAAATAGGTCTGAAGGTCCCCTCACCTTGGGAACCACAAACAGATTTGAGTAAAAACTCTGTCCCTGTTCCTCTCTTGGAACTGGATGGATCTCGTACACAATGTAAGAATGCCTCCTTCTTTATCTGCTTTGCAGATAATTGTGAAAGGCGAAATCTCCCCTTTTTTTGGGGGGGGGGAATCTTTGAAATCCAGAAGATATCTCTGGGATATAAATTCCAATGCCTAGGGATCCTGGGCATCTCTTGCCCACGCCCGGGCGAAGAATGAAAGTCTGCCCCCTATAGGATCCGTTACCGGATAGGGGTCCGTTCCTTCATGCTGCCTTAGAGGCAGCAGCAGGCTCCTTGGCCTGCTTATCTTTGTTCCAGGTCCAATTGTCTCCAGACCGCCTTGGACTGAGCAAAAATTCCCTCTTGTTTTGCCTTAGAGGAAGTGGATGCCACACCTGCCCTGAAGTTTTAAAAGGCACGAAAATTAGACCTTTTTTGGCCCTTGATTCCTATCCTGAGGAAGGGCATGACCTTTTCCTCCAGTGATATAAGCAATAATCTCCTTCAAACCAGGCCCGAATAGGGTCTGCCCCTTGAAGGGAAGTTAAGTAGCTTATTTATTAAAGTCACGACAGCTGACCATGATATAAGCCATAGCGCTCTGCGCGCCAGTATAGTAAAAAACAGAATTCTTAGCCGTTAGTCTAGTCAAATGAACAAAGGCATCAGAAAACAAAGGAATTGGCTAGCATAAGCTTGTCAAATATATTCATCCAATGGAGTCGCTAACTGTAAAGCCTCATCAAGAGACTCAACCCAGAACGCCGCAGCAGCAGTGACAGAAGCAATGTATGCAAGGGGCTGCAGGATAAAACCCTGTTGAATAAACATTTTTTATCCATTGGATCTAAAAAGCACAACTGTCCTCGCCAGAGGTAGTGGTACGCTTAGCTAGAGTAGAAACTCTTCTCTCCACCTTAGGAACTGTCTGCCAGAAGTCCCGTGTGGTGGTAACTATTAGAAAACATTCTTCTAAAAAATAGGAGGGGAAGAGAACGGCACACCTGGTCTATCCCATTCCTTATTAAAAAAAAAAATTTTTTAGTAAACCTCTTTAGGTATTGGAAAAACATCAGTACACACCGGCACTGCATATTATTTATCCAGTCTACACAATTTCTCTGGCCCTGCGATTGTACACATTCATTCAGAGCAGCCAAAGCCTCCCTGAGCAACAAGTGGAGGTTCTCAAGCATAACTTTTAAATGTAGAAATATCAGAATCAGGTTAAATCATCTTCCCTAAGTCAAAAAAAAAAAAAAAAAAAAAAAATCACCCACAGACTAAGCATATTGTGAGGTAGTATCATACCTGGTTCTTAAAGCGTCTGTATGCTCTGTATCTACCCCCAGAGCTATCTGCTTTCCTTCTGACTAATACTGCTGCCAGAGTATTATTCACCACCTTTGCCATGTCTTGTAAAATAAACGCTATGGACGCACTTGATGTACTTGGCGCCATTTGAGCGTGAGTCCCTGAAGCGGGAGTCGAAGGGTCTGACACGTGGGGAGAGTTAATCGGCATAACTTTCCCCTCGACAGAATCCCCTGGTAAAATAAACGCTATGGGTGCCCTTGATGTACTTGGCGCCATTTGAGCGCGAGTCCCTAAAGCGGGAGTCAAAAGGTCTGACACGTGGGGAGAGTTAGTCGGCATAACTACCCCCACGACAGAATCCTCTGGTGATAATGTTTTTAAAGACAAAAAATGATCTTCATTGTTTAACATGAAATCAGTACATCTGGTACACATTCTAAGATGGGGTTCCACCATGGCTTTAAAACATAATGAACACAGAGCTTCCTCTATGTCAGACATGTTAGAACAGACTAATAATGAGACTAATAAGCTTGGAAAACACTTTAAATCAAGTTAACAAGCAAATATATAAAACGTTACTGTGCCTTTAAGAGAAACAAATTTTGTCAAAATTTGAAAAACAGTGAAAAAAGGCAGTAAAACAAACGAAATTTTTACAGTACATGTAATAAGGTAACAGAGCATTGCACCCACTTGCAAATGGATGATTAACCCCTTAATGCAAAAAACAGATAAAAAAAACGACATAGACGTTTTTAAAAACAGACACAACAAAACTGCCACAGCAGAGCTGTGGATTACCTTCCCTATAAAAGATTTTGGAAGTCTTTTTAGCCCTTTAGAAATGTCCTGTAGTATTCATGGGACTGCTGAGGGAATCTGGATAATTCACTTTGTAATTTTAACTGCGCAAAAAAGCGCTAAATTAGGCCCCTCCCACTCATATTACAACAGTGGGAAGCTTCAGTTAACTGTTTCTATGCAAAATTTAAGCCAGCCATGTGGAAAAAACTTAGGCCCCAATAAGTTTTATCACCAAACATATGTTAAAAACGATTAAACATGCCAGCAAACGTTTTAAAACACATTTTTACAAGAGTATGTATCTCTATTAATAAGCCTGATACCAGTCGCTTTTACTGCATTTAAGGCTATACCAACATTACAGTGTTATCACCAATGTACGTTAAAAAACGATTAAACATGCCAGCAAACGTTTTAAAACACATTTTTATAAGAGTATGTATCTCTATTAATAAGCCTGATACCAGTCGCTATCGCTGCATTTAAGGCTTTACTTACATTACTTCGGTATCAGCAGTATTTTCTTAGTCAATTCCATTCCTAGAAAAATATTTTACTGCACATACCTTATCTGCAGGAAAACCTGCACACCATTCCCCCTCTGAAGTACCTCACTCCTCAGAATGTGTGAGAACAGCAAATGGATCTCAGTTACGTCTGCTAAGATCATAGAAAAACGCAGGCAGATTCTTCTTCCAAATACTGCCTGAGAAAAACAGCACACTCCGGTGCCATTTAAAAATAACAAACTTTTGATTGAAGAATAAACTAAGTATAAATCACCACAGACTCTCACGACCTCCTATCTATGTTGAGGCTTGCAAGAGAATGACTGAATATGGCAGTTGGGGGAGGAGCTATATAGCAGCTTTGCTGTGGGTGGACTCTTGCAACTTCCTGTTGGGAAGGAGAATATATTCCATAAGTAATGGATGATCCGTGGACTGGATACACTTAACAAGAGAAATCAGAATCCTCCATAACTGGGACACCGAATAAAAATTGGACCAATAAGACAAATCTAAAGGGCACCATACACCCCCAATGGCTGAGGCACTCACCACCTCCAGAGAACCGGACACCAGCGGACCAGGATTTCACCGTTGCCACACGGTCAGGAAAGCAGAAATGGGATCACAAGGTAAAACGTGCCGTTCATGCAAAAGCGTGCCCAACCGGAAAGGCTGCGTCACTAGACATAGGCCGTTATGTTCCAAAATAGCCATGAGCCGAAGCAACACTACACAGTAGCAGACAGAATCACATAAGAAACATGATTATAAACCCCCCTGGGTAATAATACCCCTCAGGAGATATTAACCCTCGATTCCTAGATACAAAAAGGAGCCACACTGATACCCTATGTTAAAGTTATCCCCGAAAGGTTGTAGCCCTTCTCGGATAAACAGTTGTAATTATAATACATCTATGATGAAAGTAACATGACATGATCTTATCGGAATCTACGCCGTGGAACAGGAACACGGCCCTTCAAGTGTGACAGATAGTAGCGTCGCTTCTGCCATGGACATGAGAGAAAAAAGCAGGCAGCTAAACTTGTCATTGCTGATTGCTTGTGGAGCTGTTAATATGAGTCAGGATTGGTTTTGCAGAAAGACTCTCCCTGCATCTCCGGACTCTAACTTTCACCCATGCCCTCACTGACAGGCTGACAGGACTACTTAAAACTCCAGTCCCATGCCGAAGAGTACTACCCTCCATAAGAGACTATCAAAAACTTCTGACACTTCTCTGCAAACCTACTGGGACGAAAGGCAAAGAATAACTTGGGGGATGAGGGAAGTGGGGGAGGTATTTAAGCCTTTGGCTGGGGTGTCTTTGCCTCCTCCTGGTGGCCAGGTTCTGAAATCCCAAAAGTAATGAATGCAGCTGTGGACTCTTTCCATTCACATGGTTAAGCCAATGACAATTGGTCGGTATATATATATTCAGCCACCAATCAGCAGCTAGAATCTAGGTTATTTGCTACTCCTGAGCTTACCTAGATAAACCTTTCAGCAAAGGATAAGAAGAGAATGAAGCAAATTAAATAATAGAAGTAAATTGGAAAGTTGATTAAAATGGTATGCTCTGTCTAAATCATGCATGTCTAATCATAACTTTACTTTCCCTATAACAATTAACCATTCCCAGAGCTAATAGGTATATTTGGTGCTCTCCCAAGTTTGTCTCAAACATGCAATGTGTTCATTGTGAATGTAGAAATGATGGCAACTTGCCCCTTACTAAGACATCTGGGTTCAGCCCCCCTTTTTAGAAAATGTAATTAAATTATATGTTGGCAAACTTTAGAAAATCAAGCTGTGAAGGTCAAGCTGTTTCAAACCACTTCAAATTAAATTATTTAACATAACTTTTTTTTACACATATTTGTTTTCAAAATCCCCTTTTTTTTTTTTTATTATTTAAACACATGAGGTAATAAAATTGATTGCCGCCATTCATTTTGTCTGAGAAGTGTGCCTAGACAGGCACAAAATTGCATGAGTACTACCTTCATTCTTAGTATTGAGACACGTTATTCAGGATGACCAGTAGGCAGGGTGGAAAAAAATCAATGATAAAAAAAATAAAAAAATAAAAAAAAGGATTTTTTTTTTTTTAAATTGGATGTTTATTATTTAAATCAGATTTTTTTATTTAATAGGATTTTTTAAAAATAAAATGTTTTTTAAAGAAAAATCTATCTAAAGATCGTTTCTATTTAAGATACATTATAATCATGAAATATAGATTTGTTTTTAATTAAGTAACAAGATGTTGTATATTCATGGCTGTAATGTTTGTTTTTTTGGTAAATTCCATTAATCCATTTACAATCTCATGCTCTCCCAAAGATTTCTGTTAAATTATTGTGGTCAATTTTTCTATCTTCAAGATGTTATCACATATTGGTTTTGTAGTTCTGTGAATTTGTGTCTAAAGAAATAACATGCCCTTTATCCACAGCAAAATGTTATAAAATTAACATACAGCGTTGATAGACCTTAAAGGGACATAATCATGAAAGATAACTAACTTAGAGATAGAAAATACAATTTTAGATTTATTTCTATTATCAGATTTGCTTCATTCTCTTGGAATCCTTTGTTAAAGGAGAGCAATGCTCTACTGAGGCCTAACAGAATACTTTGGGTGAGACAGTGACAAGCAGCTAGCTCACAGTAGTGCATTGCTTCTGAGCCTTCCTATGCACGCTTTTCAACAATGGATACCAAGAGAACAAAGCAAATTAGATAAGAGAAGTAAATTGGGAAATTGTTAAACATATGTTCTTTCTGAATCATGAATCCCTTTAATGCCATAGCTCCCGTGCTCTATATACAAAGAATCAACCCATAAGTTTCAAGAAGCTCACTGAATGAAGATTGTTTGGAGTGGAATATATCTGCACAAGGACCTAAGTATGAGGAGGGAGGGGTAAGCATTAAACATGAAAAAAAAAAGTTATGCTTTTAGTTAAATAAAACTATTTCAATTATTATTATTGTAATTTTTTTTTTCTCCTTCCAATAAAGTACAGGTGAAAAGTTGATCAAATGATTAACCAAAAATTAACTGGAGATAGTTCACCTCCAAATAATTTCATTCATTTCAATGATCCATTTATGCATATCTAATGATATATAATCAAATCAGTAATGGTCTGATATAACTGGGGGGAAATCTAAAAATGTATTATTCTAAAAATGAAAACCACTATTTAAAATCGGTCTTACTAACTAGTGATTTAAATCAAATCCACCATGCGGGAGTTGATGCTGTTCTGTTTATTTCAAATTCAGTATTGCCACAAAATCGTTTAAGCTCCATTTTTATATTTTATATTGCATAACTTTATCATAAAACAAGTTATTTTTACCACAGCAGCATTAATTACCCCCTGCATCACCTCACTACTGACAACGCATGTCTTCTGCCATCCGCGTTTACCCTCTACACACACCTCAATCCATCAGCACATAACTGCAGTCTCTCACTCAGCTGCAACCCGTTATGGTGTGCACCAAGCTCCACCGCTCCCTCAGTACATTTAAACAGTAGACTTCAGTTAGTTATTAATACTGCTCCATTATGTGGTTCTGCTCACACTGATTCTAGATTTTTCTCTTCACTCTTCTGTGTACCATTGCTTCCTGGCAATCAAGTAAGTCACCTAAGTACACTTTACACAACCCAGTGACACACACAGCATTTCCATAAGTAACTCTATAACTGCCTATTCATCTCAATTTCCATTTCTTATACATAGAAACATAGATTTTGTAGGCAGATAAGAACCATAGGCCCAGCCAGTCTGCCCCATATTTCCTAAAAGTATAAACTTATCTAGTTCGTAGGATAACCTTATGCTTATTCCAGAAATTCTGCAGTCTTCGTCATTACCACTTCTTGTGGAAGTTAATTCCATGAATAAATCCCCCTGTCTGTAAAACATAAATTATGCTTACCTGATCATTTCCTTTCCTTCTGTACAGGGAGAGTTTATTGCTGCTTCCTTACTTGTGGGAAATACTGAACCTGGCCACCAGGAGGAGGCAAAGACACCCCAGCCAAAGGCTTAAATACCTCCCCGACTTCCCTCATTCCCCAGTCATTCTGCCGAGGGAACAAGGAAGAGTAGGAGAAATATCAGAGTGAAAAAGGTGCCAGAACAACAAAATAAAATTTAGGGCCGCCCATCGGAGAACACAGGCGGGAGCTGTGGACTCTCCCTGAACAGAAAGAAAGGAAATTATCAGGTAAGCATAATTTATATTTTCCTTCTTAATACATGGAGAGTCCACAGCTGGATTCTTTACTTGTGGAAAAAGTATACAAAAGCTCCAGAGGTCACTGAATGCTAACGGGAGGGCAAAAAAGGAGAGGTGGCCCCGTTTTATCTGAGGGCACTACAGCTTGCAAAACCCTTTCTCCCGAAGGATGCTTCCACAGAAACAAATCATTTCATTAAAAAAAAAATACTTTGGAAAAAGAATGTGAGGCCCAGATAGCCACACTACCAGACTGATCCATAGAGGCCTCATGTAAAGGGCCAAAAAGGACGACACTGCTCTTGTAGAATAAGCCATAATCCTTTGAGGAGGCTTGTGTTCCGCTGTCTCATATGCCAAGCGGAAGACACTCCTCAGCAAACAGATAAGGAAGTCGAAGGTGCCTTCCGACTCCTTAAGCTTCCCAGATAGATAACAAACAGAGAAAAATCTGTCTATTCCTAAGTAGCCTGAAGATAAAAACTCGGGTAGAAATCCATATTCTGTGGAAAAATTTTCCTTCAAAGAACATATTCGTTTTTTCTTTGGCAGTAACACAACAGAAACTGAGAATCCATGCCTAAAGTACAATGTGTGTGAATGACATAAGAAAGAAACCACAATCTCTTGATTGAAGTTGTGAATTGACACGACCTTAGGAAGAAATCCTAACTAGGTTCGAAGAACATCCCTATTATCGTGGGAACACCAGATAAGGAGGGTCGCATTGCAAGGACGCAATCTCAGAGACTTCTGCACACAGAAGCAATAACAACTAATGTCAACCTCTTGCATAGGCTCAAAAGTATCCTGACGCAATCAAGAACAAGAAGTAAATTCCAAGGGGGAGCATCAGATCGACACCTCGGCCTGATCGTAGTCAGAATCCCAACCAAAAACTGTACATTCCCGAAGCTCAGCGAGCCTCTGGATTGGAACAGACAGGGATAAAACTGTCACAACAAGGAAACTAAACTACAAGGCCCTTTTCCAGACCCTCCTGTAGAAAGGAAAGAATCCTGGCAGACTTGATAGAGTGCCAGGACGAACCACACTCTTCACAAAAGAAAGAGGTCCTCTAACCCGCAAGGTAAATGACGAGGAATCAGCTTACGCGCTTGAAGGAGAGGACCTTACCTCTCAGAAATCCTTTCCTGGCTAAGACTAAGCGTAATCTCTTCGCAGTCTGCCTCAGAGAATTTAAGATCTGATAAAGCAAAGGGGCCCTGGTCCAGCAAAACCCTGTAACAAGGTAACCCTCATGGAGGGGAAGACGACGTCACCACTAAAAAAAAAACGCGAACCACGATCCTTGCAGTCGCGATTGAACAAGCAGTATCACTGACGTCTGCTCCAGCTAGGATTGAGCCACCCCTCGAGGAAGGAGTGAAATGGCGGAAAAAGGAAAATTTATATGGAACCTCCAAGGCCCCGCTAATGCATCCATTAGCTCCGCCTGAGGATCGCGAACCACAACCCAACTGTGGGTAACTAGGTAATGAAACAGGACGTCACAAGATTTTCATTCAGCGTCCCCTTCCAGAATAAAATATCTGAAACCCCTCGGATGAAGACCTCATCCCCAGATAAGGGGAATGTCTCTAAAGAACATACAAACCGGATGACCACTCCAGTGGATCGCTGATAGCGAGAAGTAGAGGGCCTATGCCTACTACCAAACCCATGATACTAGCCTCATTTGCTAGGGAGCCTCTTGTTCCCCTCAGATGGCCAAGCCTCCAAGAGTAGGACCAACAAGAAACTATAAACTGGGACTTACCCCAGTATTCAAAACATTCAGAGCAAAAATATTGCCTGAAGATCCAAAAAGGAAATGGGAGGGAAACCTCCTAAAACCATGGATCCCATGCCCTATAACACCAATCTGACGGGCTTGCGACCTAAGTCAAAAGTGCCCCGGACGAATTAAGAGATAGTCCCTCAGGACAGAGAGATCTGGACAAAGACACTAGAGAGCGAGTCTCTCAACTAGTAGCCCAGGTAAATCTGTTAAGACCGATTCAAAACCAGCACCACTCCACTTCCTCAGCATACACCAAGCCTCTGCTGAGATGAGACCTGGCAAAAAGAACAAAGTCCAAGATGGACCACATGACCATCAGTACAACCAAAACGCAGAGCCAGCGATGGCCTGAAGGAGGTCTGGAGGGCACGACCTGATGAAACTAACTCATAACTTCACAAGTCTGATAGAAGGTCTCTGTAGACTAAAATAGCATCTAGGAATCTCACCCCGATGCCTAACACCAGGGAACTCTGGAGTAGATTTCTTCCAACTCTCAGGAACGAGAAAGACAGATGAAATCCTTAATGTTCTTCAATCAGACGAGACTATGTTGATTGAATCAGAATCGTCTAAACAAGAGAATCTACCGCTAGATCTGGATTCTGGCAACTGCCAAGAATCCCTCGGTACCTAAAAGGCTCTGAAACCTAAACGGAGGAGCAATGTACTGGAAATGCTCGTCCAGAAAAGTCAACCTTAGGAACCGAACATGTTCCCTGAGGCGGAAAGAAAAAGGTATGATACCCTTCCCCAACAGACTGATAACTAAAACCTCACTACGTGAAAGACACCGGGAAAATGACTCCAAAGGAGAACAAGACCCGAAAGCAATGTAACCCCTCTCTCTGTCTGGAAGACAGGATCGAAAGGAAACTGCCCTGGGGACCCATGGGTCCGGTACGTCCCCGAACCAAGCAATTGAAGTAGCGATAAACTGTCCACAACGTGATCCAAGATAGGACCTGGAACTGGCCCCTCTTGCCAATCTAGTTTCGGCGGGCCTCTGCTCTGCTTGGACCTATTCCAGGACTGAGACAGCATTCAAAAACACTTATATTGTTCCGGCTTAGCGGAGGTCTCCGACGCTGGGCATTAGCCGGATTAAAGGACTAATAGAAAGAAATGTCTCTCAGATTCGCTTTCTCATCAAACCGGTAAAACCGTGGAATAGCGGAACCAATTAAATCTTTCTCTCAAGCAGAAGGAAAGATTAGCTTCAGAGTCATATCTGACAGAGAGATACAAGGTCGGAACAGGAAAAACATGAAACCCTAGCTTTGGGGCAAGTAATCTGCGAAAGGCACAGATAAAAGAATTATAAGCTTCAAGGCCTGAATTCTTTCAAGAAAATATTGAAGGTAACCATCCCCTCAAATCTAGATAGAGATGCTCTAATAGGAAGTCTCCAGAAAAACTGCAACAACCCAATTTGTCAGTACATAAGATATCCCTCGTGATGAAATATCTTCATTAAAAAGAGTTTTCTCTTATAATCAAGAGCTCTAAGATAAACTATCCTTAAAACGGAATAGTAAGACGACAGGCAAGTGCACAAAAACGTGATAGCCAAGCAGGGATGGGCATCACAACCCCCCATAGAGCCCGAACCGTGAATCTTAAAAAGGAAAGAGGATCTCCATCCATCTCCACCCACTTTAATCCATATCGCCCTCTGATTTAAGGCTCTGAGATTCGACTGGTGGATCAGAACTAGAAATTTCCAATAATCAACAAAACCTCTCTTAGAAGGAAGCGCAGGCGTGCTACCATAAATCTAAAGGCAAAATCCTCCTCTGCTGGAGAAGTTGAAGCAGCAGACTCTGACCCAGAAAGTCCATACTCTGAAGCCTCAGAGAGAACCGCATCCTAAGATGACTGATCGTATACAACCGTCAATTTACATGATGTTCCCTGGGCAGGAGTGCATGGATTAACCCTTCATTTGCGCATAGCAGTACAATGCAAAACGGCTAAGGCCGCAGACATCGACATACCGAATTCCGCAGTAACGTCTGGTGGAAAAAAGCCCCCTCCAGGTGGAGGATTAGTGGGGCATGGGGAAGTTGCACATGTAGGATCAGATGAATGTAGGGGACACACCTTGAGGGACGAAGCGTCCTCAGAGGCGGAAGGCTCAGCGGCATCTAACATCTCAACATTGGTTGATTAAAACACCCTGTTGCGGCATATGGAACATAATTGAGAGGGCTGATTACCCAAGCCTCCTCACAATATACACAGGTATCAAATTCAGTCATAGAGGACTCATCCTCTAAAAAATCAGAATCCTCCATAACTATGTACGTTCCATATCAGCCTATGAGCCCAAAACATCTCACACATAGAAGCAGCATAAATCACATAAACAAATATGACTAACACCCCACTGTTCAATGATCGCCCTCAGGAGATATTAACCCTTGATTCCATAAAGATAAAGGAGTCTCACTGTGACCCTGTCTTCTAGCGTTAACATTTATGTGTTAACAATAAAACAATCTTACCAGAATATATGCCGTGGAACAGAATCACGGTCCTTCAAGTGTGACAGACTGTAGCATCGTTTCTGAGATGGACTTGAGTGAAGAAAAGCAGGCAGCGAAACTCGTCAACGCTGATTGCTTAGGAGCTGTTAATATGAGTCTGGATGGTTTCGCAGAAAAACTCTCCCTGCATCTCCAGACTAACTTTCATCAATGCTCTCACTGAGAGGCTGACAAAACTACTTAAAACTCCAGTCCCATATCAAAGGGCAGATACCCTTCCTAAGGAACTACTCTGAAATCTTCTGACACTTCTATGCCAACCTCCTGTGACGAAAGGCAAAGAATGACTGGGGGATGAGGGAAGTGGGGGAGGTATTTAAGCCTTTGGCTGGGGTGTCTTTGCCTCCTCCTGGTGGACAGGTTCAGTATTTCCCACAATTAAGGTAAGCAGCTGTCGACTTTCCCTGTATTAAAGGGACATTATACACTCATTTTTTCTTTGCATAAATGTTTTGTAGATAATCTATTTATATAGCCCATAAAGGTTTTTTTTTAAATAAATGTATAGTTTTGCTTATTTTTAAATAACATTGCTCTGATTTTCAGACTCCTAACCAAGCCCCAAGGTTTTATGTGAATACTGTCAGCTACCTTCTCTCCAGCTTGCTCCTGTTTGTGTAAAGGGTCTTTTCACATGCAAAAGAAGGGGGAGGGGGGAGTGTCTTATTTGCCACTTGCAGTGGGCTTTCCAGCTGCCTTTTCAACAGAGCCAAACTGACAGCTTCTAAGTAAGTTTTTAAACCTTTTTATACTGGATTTTTATATCAGTATCTGTGCATCTTATTCTTTATAGTAGTGTCTATTACATGCAGTTATATGAAAATGAGTGTATACTGTCCCTTTAAGAAGAAAAGAAGTGCTTCCGCAAATTACTCTTGAATCTACTGCCCTTCAGCTTGAGATCATGACACCTTGTTCTTGAATTTTTCTTTTTATGAAAACTACTCTCAGCTTCAGCTTTACTAAGCCCCTTAATATACTATGATACTTGAAAGTTAGTATGATATCATATAGATCCACTTTATACAAGTCTAATAGATCTGTGGATGATGTGATTAATCTATTTTTTAATATTTTACATAAATTTGGATAATCCTTGCACCTATATCCATGTTTTATTTGTGGATTTCAGTTCTGCTTTTCATTCTATTGTTCACAATTTTAAATTAAAACAATGTGCCATTTTCCATATGCAAATATTTTATAGCTTTTTAACTAATAGGGAACAATTTGTTAAAGTGAATAGTCTGATTTCCGACCCAGTCTTCCTCAATACTGGTGTCCCACAGGGTTTTGTTCTTTCCAACTATTGTACTTCTGTAAATTAATCTGTAAAATGATTGACATTTGCAAACGACACTACTCTGATTGGGCTTATCTCAGATGAAAATGAATTGAGCTATAACATGGAAGTAGACAGGCTGATAACATGGAGTGAAGCAAACAATTAAGAATTATATGTTCATAAAACTAAAAAGGATGGTCTACATCACCTTCTTCTCTGAACATTAATGATTGCATAGTAGACTGAGGTTGCATTTTACAAATTCCTTGGCACAATGATTCAATATGATTTGAAATAGGACGTTAATATTTTTACTATAATTAAAAAAGGCTCAACAATGTTTATACTTCTTAAGGCAACTTAAAAAATGTGGCCCCTCTCAAAAACTGTTAACTCGTTTTTAATTCAGCCATCATCGAATCAGTTTTATCATCCTCTGCTATAACCTGGTATAGCTCTGCTACATTAACTACAATGAATTGTGAGAGCTGTGAAAAAAATCATTGGGTGTCAATTTATTTCTCTTAAGGACATTTACTTTTCAAGGAGTAATGAGAGTCGGAAACATTCTGATTCATCTCACCCTGGCCATTGTTTTTTAAATCGTCAATCTTTTTATCGTAGGCCAAGGTTGAGATTTTTATTTACTCGGACAAACCGTTTTCTGAATATTTTTTCCCCCCCAGGTTATTAAAATAGCAAACAGGAATTCTTGTCGTATTTCACTTTTGGTTTGATAAATTACACTTTAGTCACTCTTTGTGAATATATTTAAATGGTTAGATTTTTACACTGCTGATTGTATTTGTTTGTTTATTTTCATCCGATACCTTTGCACCATGAAAAATTCCTTGTAGAATTTTCTTTTTTTATACTTGGCGAATAAATTATTTTATTCTATATACTTTTCAGTGGTTATATTCTCTAACTGAACCTGTAAGATTTCTGCACTTTCTAATAAACCTCATATCACACTCAAATTACCATGCAGTTTTTTTTTGTCAGTCCTATAGCCACAAAAAGCATAATATTCTCTTGCCCTGGAGTCTCTGAGTCACATCTCTACATAAAAAAACCCTGTCCCTATGGCCCCACTGACATCCACAAACCACATAAAACTAGTGCTTTGACTCCTGACCCTGTATTTCCTGTTAGTCATATGCACACAAGAGACATCAGATCAGACCCTATAGCCCTGCAGACCCACTGTCACATACCCTCATTATGCATCAGATAAGATACCCTACATCCCCTCGTCCCTGCACCCAACACAATATATATATATATATATATATATATATATATATCCTCCGTGTGTGTCTGCACTCACAATGCTGTGTGGTCATCCACCAGGGTGCAAAGTCAATCAAGTACACAGTCTATATCCAATAAGGGACTGCACTCGCTGGATTTGGTTTAAAAAACCTTTATATCTTTATTGTGGTAACGTTTCGGGGTTCACAGACCCCTTCCTCAGACCAGATATCAGATAAGATACCCTGCATCCCCTCGTCCCTGCACCCAACACAATATATATATATATATATATATACACACACATATATATATATATATATATATATATATATATATATATATATATATATACACACACACACACGCATACATACATACATACACACAATTTAGTAATCTCAAAGAAATAAAAACACTAGTTAGAAACCTAAACATGTTTATGCATTCTAAACCTTATAGTTAGTACTGCCCACAGTGGATATAACAATAGAGGAAAAAGAAAACACAGTAATAATGTAAGGTGGATGGAAAGGTTTTAGCATCAGCTGCCCTTTTATAACATGAACTAAGGTAATGTACTGCCTACAGTTTAAATTTGACAAATCTAGCCAAATAGACCTTATAAAATGGATACCCCCAAGACAGCACTTTGACATGTAATTACTCAAAAACAGAATTTATGCTTACCTGATAAATTACTTTCTCCAACGGTGTGTCCGGTCCACGGTGTCATCCATTACTTGTGGGATATTCTCCTCCCCCACAGGGAAAGGCAAGGAGAGCACACAGCAAGAGCTGTCCATATAGTCCCTCCCAGGCTCCGCCCCCCCAGTCATTCGACCGACGGTTAGGAGAAAAAAAGGAGAAACTATAGTGTACCGTGGTGACTGTAGTGTATAGAGAAAGAAATTCTTCAAACCTGATTAAAAAACCAGGGCGGGCCGTGGACCGGACACACCGTTGGAGAAAGTAATTTATCAGGTAAGCATAAATTCTGTTTTCTCCAACATTGGTGTGTCCGGTCCACGGTGTCATCCATTACTTGTGGGAACCAATACCAAAGCTTTAGGACACGGATGAAGGGAGGGAGCAAATCAGGTTACCTAAACAGAAGGCACCACGGCTTGCAAAACCTTTCTCCCAAAAATAGCCTCCGAAGAAGCAAAAGTACCAAATTTGTAGAATTTGGACAAAGTGTGCAGAGAAGACCAGGTCGCTGCCTTACATATCTGATCAACAGAAGCCTCGTTCTTGAAGGCCCATGTGGAAGCCACAGCCCTAGTAGAGTGAGCTGTGATTCGTTCAGGAGGCTGCCGTCCGGCAGTCTCGTAAGCCAATCGTATAATGCTTTTCAGCCAAAAGGAAAGAGAGGTAGCAGTAGCTTTTTTGACCTCTCCTCTTGCCAGAATAAACTACAAACAGAGAAGACGTTTGTCTGAAATCCTTTGTTGCTTCTAAATAGAACTTTAAAGCACGGACTACATCTAAATTGTGTAACAAGCGTTCCTTCTTTGAAACTGGATTCGGACACAAAGAAGGCACAACTATTTCCTGGTTAATATTCTTGTTGGAAACAACCTTTGGAAGGAAACCAGGTTTAGTACGCAAAACAACCTTATCTGAATGGAACACCAGATAGGGCGGATTACACTGCAGAGCAGATAATTCAGAAACTCTTCTAACAGAAGAATAGCAACCAAAAACAGAACTTTCCAAGATAACAACTTGATATCTATGGAATGTAAGGGTTCAAACGGAACCCCTTGAAGAACTGAAAGAACCAAATTTAGACTCCAGGGAGGAGTCAAGGGTCTGTAAACAGGCTTGATCCTGACCAAAGCCTGAACAAAAGCTTGAACATCTGGCACAGCTGCCAGTCGTTTGTGTAACAAGACAGATAAAGCAGAAATCTGTCCTTTTAGAGAACTCGCTGATAATCCCTTATCCAAACCTTCTTGGAGAAAGGAAAGGATCCTAGGAATTTTAATCTTACTCCAACAGATATATCTTTTCCATATTTTATGGTAATCTTTCTAGTCACAGGTTTTCTGGCTTGTACCAGAGTATCTATCACAGAATCCGAAAACCCACGCTTAGACAAAATCAAGCGTTCAATTTCCAAGCAGTCAGCTGGAGAGATTTGGATGTTCGAATGGACCTTGTACTAGAAGATCCTGTCTCAAAGGTAGCTTCCATGGTGGAGCCGATGACATATTCACCAGGTCTGCATACCAAGTCCTGCGTGGCCACGCAGGAGCTATCAAAATCACTGAGGCCTTCTCCTGTTTGATCCTGGCTACCAGCCTGGGAATGAGAAGGAACGGTGGAAACGCATAAGCTAGGATGAAAGTCCAAGGCGCCACTAATGCATCCACTAGAGTCGCCTTGGGATCCCTGGATCTGGACCCGTAGCAAGGAACCTTGAAGTTCTGATGAGACGCCATCAGATCCATGTCTGAAATGCCCCATAATTGGGTCAACTGGGCAAACACCTCCGGGTGGAGTTCCCACTCCCCCGGATGAAAGGTCTGACGACTCAGATAATCCGCCTCCCAGTTTTCCACTCCTGGGATGTGGATCGCAGACAGGTGGTAGGAGTGATCCTCCGCCCATTTGATGATCTTGGTCACCTCTCTCATCGCCAGGGAACTCCTTGTTCCCCCCTGATGGTTGAAGTAAGCAACAGTCGTCATGTTGTCTGATTGGAATCTTATGAATCTGGCCTTTGCTAGTTGAGGCCAAGCCCGGAGAGCATTGAATATCGCTCTCAGTTCCAGGATGTTTATCGGGAGAAGAGACTCTTCCCGAGACCATAGACCCTGAGCTTTCAGGGAATCCCAGACCGCGCCCCAGCCTAATAGACTGGCGTCGGTCGTGACAATGACCCACTCTGGTCTGCGGAAGCTCATTCCCTGGGACAGGTGATCCTGAGTCAGCCACCAACGGAGTGAGTCTCTGGTCTTCTGATCTACTTGAATCACTGGAGACAAGTCTGTATAGTCCCCATTCCACTGTTTGAGCATGCACAGTTGTAATGGTCTTAGATGAATTTGCGCAAAAGGAACTATGTCCATTGCTGCAACCATCAACCCTACTACTTCCATGCACTGAGCTATGGAAGGCCGTAGAACAGAGTGAAGAACTTGACAAGCGTTTAGAAGCTTTGACTCTCTGACATCTGTCAGGAAAATCTTCATTTCTAAAGAATCTATTATTGTTCCCAAGAAAGGGACTCTTGTTGACGGAGACGGGGAACTTTTTTCTATGTTCACCTACCACCCGTGAGATCTGAGAAAGGCTAGAACAATGTCTGTGTGAGCCTTTGTCTTTGAAAGAGACGACGCTTGAATTAGGATGTCGTCCAAGTAAGGTGCCACTGCAATGCCCCTGGGTCTTAGAACCGCTAGAAGGGACCCGAGCACCTTTGTGAAAATCCTTGGAGCAGTGGCTAGTCCGAATGGGAGAGCCACAATAGGTAATGTTTGTCCAGAAAGGCGACCTTAGGAACTGATGATGATCTTTGTGGATAGGAATATGCAGATACGCATCCTTTAGATCCACGGTAGTCATAAATTGACCCTCCTGGATTGTAGGTAAAATCGTTCGAATAGTTTCCATTTTGAACGATGGCACTCTGAGAAATTTGTTTAGAATTTTTAAATCCAGAATTGGTCTGAAAGTTCCCTCTTTTTTTGGGAACTACAAACAGATTTGAGTAAAACCCCTGACCTTGTTCCACAGTTGGAACTGGGAGTATCACTCCCATCTTTAACAGGTCTTCTACACAATGTAAGAATGCATGTCTCTTTACTTGGTTTGAAGATAAGTGAGACATGTGGAACCTTCCCCTTGGGGGTAGTTCCTTTAATTCTAGAAGATAACTCTGAGAGACTATTTCTAGTGCCCAGGGATCCTGAACATCTCTTGCCCAAGCCTGAGCAAAGAGAGAGAGTCTGCCCCCTACTAGATCCGGTTCCGGATCGGGGGCTACCTCTTCATGCTGTCTTGGTAGCAGCAGCAGGTTTCTTGGCCTGTTTACTCTTGTTCCAGCCTTGCATTGATTTCCAAGCTGGTTTAGTCTGGGAAGCGTTACCCTCTTGTCTAGAGGCTGCCGAGTTGGAAGCCGGTCCGTTCCTGAAATTGCGAAAGGAACGAAAAACAGAATTTATGTTTACCTGATAAATTACTTTCTCCAACGGTGTGTCCGGTCCACGGCGTCATCCTTACTTGTGGGATATTCTCTTCCCCAACAGGAAATGGCAAAGAGCCCAGCAAAGCTGGTCACATGATCCCTCCTAGGCTCCGCCTTCCCCAGTCATTCGACCGACGTAAAGGAGGAATATTTGCATAGGAGAAATCATATGATACCGTGGTGACTGTAGTTAAAGAAAATAAATTATCAGACCTGATTAAAAAACCAGGGCGGGCCGTGGACCGGACACACCGTTGGAGAAAGTAATTTATCAGGTAAACATAAATTCTGTTTTCTCCAACATAGGTGTGTCCGGTCCACGGCGTCATCCTTACTTGTGGGAACCAATACCAAAGCTTTAGGACACTGATGAAAGGAGGGAGCAAATCAGGTCACCTAGATGGAAGGCACCACGGCTTGCAAAACCTTTCTCCCAAAAATAGCCTCAGAAGAAGCAAAAGTATCAAATTTGTAAAATTTAGTAAAAGTGTGCAGTGAAGACCAAGTCGCTGCCTTACATATCTGATCAACAGAAGCCTCGTTCTTGAAGGCCCATGTGGAAGCCACAGCCCTAGTGGAATGAGCTGTGATTCTTTCAGGAGGCTGCCGTCCGGCAGTCTCGTAAGCCAATCTGATGATGCTTTTAAGCCAAAAGGAGAGAGAGGTAGAAGTTGCTTTTTGACCTCTCCTTTTACCAGAATAAACAACAAACAAGGAAGATGTTTGTCTAAAATCCTTTGTAGCATCGAAATAGAATTTTAAAGCACGAACTACATCCAAATTGTGCAACAAACGTTCCTTCTTTGAAACTGGATTCGGACACAAAGAAGGCACGACTATCTCCTGGTTAATGTTTATGTTAGAAACAACTTTCGGAAGAAAACCAGGTTTAGTACGCAAAACCACCTTATCTGCATGGAACACCAGATAAGGAGGAGAACACTGCAGAGCAGATAATTCTGAAACTCTTCTAGCAGAAGAAATTGCAACCAAAAACAAAACTTTCCAAGATAATAACTTAATATCAACGGAATGTAAGGGTTCAAACGGAACCCCCTGAAGAACTGAAAGAACTAAATTGAGACTCCAAGGAGGAGTCAAAGGTTTGTAAACAGGCTTGATTCTAACCAGAGCCTGAACAAAGGCTTGAACATCTGGCACAGCTGCCAGCTTTTTGTGAAGTAACACAGATAAGGCAGAAATCTGTCCCTTCAAAGAACTTGCAGATAATCCTTTCTCCAAACCTTCTTGAAGAAAGGATAGAATCTTAGGAATTGTTATCTTGTCCCAAGGGAATCCTTTAGATTCACACCAACAGATATATTTTTTCCATATTTTGTGGTAGATTTTTCTAGTTACAGGCTTTCTGGCCTGAACAAGAGTATCAATGACAGAATCTGAGAACCCTCGCTTTGATAAGATCAAGCGTTCAATCTCCAGGCAGTCAGTTGGAGTGAGACCAGATTCGGATGTTCGAACGGACCTTGAACAAGAAGGTCCCGTCTCAAAGGTAGCTTCCATGGTGGAGCCGATGACATATTCACCAGGTCTGCATACCAAGTCCTGCGTGGCCACGCAGGAGCTATCAAGATCACCGATGCCCTCTCCTGATTGATCCTGGCTACCAGCCTGGGGATGAGAGGAAACGGCGGGAATACATAAGCTAGTTTGAAGGTCCAAGGTGCTACTAGTGCATCTACTAGAGTCGCCTTGGGATCCCTGGATCTGGACCCGTAGCAAGGAACCTTGAAGTTCTGACGAGAGGCCATCAGATCCATGTCTGGAATGCCCCACAACTGAGTAATTTGGGCAAAGATTTCCGGATGGAGTTCCCACTCCCCCGGATGAAATGTCTGACGACTCAGAAAATCCGCTTCCCAATTTTCCACTCCTGGGATGTGGATTGCAGACAAGTGGCAGGAGTGAGTCTCCGCCCATTGAATGATTTTGGTCACTTCTTCCATCGCCAGGGAACTCCTTGTTCCCCCCTGATGGTTTATGTACGCAACAGTCGTCATGTTGTCTGATTGAAACCGTATGAATTTGGCCTTTGCTAGCTGAGGCCAAGCCTTGAGAGCATTGAATATCGCTCTCAGTTCCAGAATATTTATAGGGAGAAGAGATTCTTCCCGAGACCAAAGACCCTGAGCTTTCAGGGGTCCCCAGACCGCGCCCCAGCCCACCAGACTGGCGTCGGTCGTGACAATGACCCACTCTGGTCTGCGGAAGCTCATCCCCTGTGACAGGTTGTCCAGGGACAGCCACCAACGGAGTGAATCTCTGGTCCTCTGATCTACTTGTATCGTTGGAGACAAGTCTGTATAATCCCCATTCCACTGACTGAGCATGCACAGTTGTAATGGTCTTAGATGAATTCGCGCAAAAGGAACTATGTCCATTGCCGCTACCATCAAACCTATTACTTCCATGCACTGCGCTATGGAAGGAAGAGGAACAGAATGAAGTACTTGACAAGAGTTTAGAAGTTTTGATTTTCTGGCCTCTGTCAGAAAAATCCTCATTTCTAAGGAGTCTATTATTGTTCCCAAGAAGGGAACCCTTGTTGACGGAGATAGAGAACTTTTTTCTACGTTCACTTTCCACCCGTGAGATCTGAGAAAGGCCAGGACAATGTCCGTGTGAGCCTTTGCTTGTGGAAGGGACGACGCTTGAATCAGAATGTCGTCCAAGTAAGGTACTACTGCAATGCCCCTTGGTCTTAGCACCGCTAGAAGGGACCCTAGTACCTTTGTGAAAATTCTTGGAGCAGTGGCTAATCCGAACGGAAGTGCCACAAACTGGTAATGCTTGTCCAGGAATGCGAACCTTAGGAACCGATGATGTTCCTTGTGGATAGGAATATGTAGATACGCATCCTTTAAATCCACCGTGGTCATGAATTGACCTTCCTGGATGGAAGGAAGAATTGTTCGAATGGTTTCCATTTTGAACGATGGAACCTTGAGAAACTTGTTTAGGATCTTGAGATCTAAGATTGGTCTGAATGTTCCCTCTTTTTTGGGAACTACGAACAGATTGGAGTAGAACCCCATCCCTTGTTCTCCTAATGGAACAGGATGAATCACTCCCATTTTTAACAGGTCTTCTACACAATGTAAGAATGCCTGTTTTTTTATGTGGTCTGAAGACAATTGAGACCTGTGGAACCTCCCCCTTGGGGGAAGCCCCTTGAATTCCAGAAGATAACCTTGGGAGACTATTTCTAGCGCCCAAGGATCCAGAACATCTCTTGCCCAAGCCTGAGCGAAGAGAGAGAGTCTGCCCCCCACCAGATCCGGTCCCGGATCGGGGGCCAACATCTCATGCTGTCTTGGTAGCAGTGGCAGGTTTCTTGGCCTGCTTTCCTTTGTTCCAGCCTTGCATTGGCATCCAGGCTGGTTTGGCTTGAGAAGTATTACCCTCTTGCTTAGAGGACGTAGCACTTGGGGCTGGTCCGTTTCTGCGAAAGGGACGAAAATTAGGTTTATTTTTGGCCTTGAAAGACCTATCCTGAGGAAGGGCGTGGCCCTTGCCCCCAGTGATATCAGAAATAATCTCTTTCAAGTCAGGGCCAAACAGCGTTTTCCCCGTGAAAGGAATGTTAAGCAATTTGTTCTTGGAAGACGCATCCGCTGACCAAGATTTTAGCCAAAGCGCTCTGCGCGCCACAATAGCAAACCCAGAACTTTTCGCCGCTAATCTAGCCAATTGCAAAGTGGCGTCTAGGGTGAAAGAGTTAGCCAATTTGAGAGCATGAATTCTGTCCAAAATCTCCTCATAAGAAGAATCTTTATTGAGCGCCTTTTCTAGTTCATCGAACCAGAAACACGCTGCTGTAGTGACAGGAACAATGCATGAAATTGGTTGTAGAAGGTAACCTTGCTGAACAAACATCTTTTTAAGCAAACCCTCTAATTTTTTATCCATAGGATCTTTGAAAGCACAACTATCTTCTATGGGTATAGTGGTGCGTTTGTTTAGAGTAGAAACCGCCCCCTCGACCTTGGGGACTGTCTGCCATAAGTCCTTTCTGGGGTCGACCATAGGAAACAATTTCTTAAATATAGGGGGAGGGACGAAAGGTATGCCGGGCCTTTCCCATTCTTTATTTACAATGTCCGCCACCCGCTTGGGTATAGGAAAAGCTTCGGGGGGCCCCGGGACCTCTAGGAACTTGTCCATTTTACATAATTTCTCTGGAATGACCAAATTCTCACAATCATCCAGAGTAGATAACACCTCCTTAAGCAGGGCGCGGAGATGTTCCAATTTAAATTTAAATGTAATCACATCAGGTTCAGCTTGTTGAGAAATTTTCCCTGAATCTGAAATTTCTCCCTCAGACAAAACCTCCCTGGCCCCCTCAGACTGGTGTAGGGGCACTTCAGAACCAATATCATCAGCGTCCTCATGCTCTTCAGTATTTTCTAAAACAGAGCAGTCGCGCTTTCGCTGATAAGTGGGCATTTTGGCTAAAATGTTTTTGATAGAATTATCCATTACAGCCGTTAATTGTTGCATAGTAAGGAGTATTGGCGCACTAGATGTACTAGGGGCCTCCTGTGTGGGCAAGACTGGTGTAGACGAAGGAGGGGATGATGCAGTACCATGCTTACTCCCCTCACTTGAGGAATCATCTTGGGCATCATTTTCTCTAAATTTTGTGTCACATAAATCACATCTATTTAAATGAGAAGGAACCTTGGCTTCCCCACATACAGAACACAGTCTATCTGGTAGTTCAGACATGTTAAACAGGCATAAACTTGATAACAAAGTACAAAAAACGTTTTAAAATAAAACCGTTACTGTCACTTTAAATTTTAAACTGAACACACTTTATTACTGCAAATGTGAAAAAGTATGAAGGAATTGTTCAAAATTCACCAAAATTTCACCACAGTGTCTTAAAGCCTTAAAAGTATTGCACACCAAATTTGAAAGCTTTAACTCTTAAAATAACGGAACCGGAGCCGTTTTTATATTTAACCCCTTTACAGTCCCTGGTATCTGCTTTGCTGAGACCCAACCAAGCCCAAAGGGGAATACGATACCAAATGACGCCTTCAGAAAGTCTTTTCTGTGTATCAGAGCTCCTCACACATGCATCTGCATGTCATGCTTCCTAAAAACAAGTGCGCAATAGAGGCGCGAAAATGAGGCTCTGCCTATGATTAGGGAAAGCCCCTAGAGGATAAGGTGTCCAATACAGTGCCTGCCGGTTATTTTACATAATTCCCAAGAATAAAATAATTCCTCAAAGCTATGAAGTATAAAATATGATTATATATCAATCGTTTTAGCCCAGAAAATGTCTACAGTCTTAAAAGCCCTTGTGAAGCCCTTTTTTTCTTATGTAATAAAAATGGCTTACCGGATCCCATAGGGAAAATGACAGCTTCCAGCATTACATCGTCTTGTTAGAAATGTGTCATACCTCAAGCAGCAAAAGTCTGCTCACTGTTTCCCCCAACTGAAGTTAATTCCTCTCAACAGTCCTGTGTGGAAACAGCCATCGATTTTAGTAACGGTTGCTAAAATCATTTTCCTCTTACAAACAGAAATCTTCATCACCTTTCTGTTTCAGAGTAAATAGTACATACCAGCACTATTTTAAAATAACAAACTCTTGATTGAATAATAAAAACTACAGTTAAACACCAAAAAACTCTAAGCCATCTCCGTGGAGATGTTGCCTGTACAACGGCAAAGAGAATGACTGGGGAAGGCGGAGCCTAGGAGGGATCATGTGACCAGCTTTGCTGGGCTCTTTGCCATTTCCTGTTGGGGAAGAGAATATCCCACAAGTAAGGATGACGCCGTGGACCGGACACACCTATGTTGGAGAAATTGGACTTATTCTTAGCCTTGAAAGGTTTATCTTGTGGGAGGGCATGGCCCTTTCCCCCAGTGATGACTGAAATAATCTCTTTCAATTCTGACCCAAAAGGGGTCTTACCTTTGAAAGGGGTATTAAGCAATTTTGTCTTGGAAGATACATCCGCCGACCAAGACTTTAGCCAGAGCGCTCTGCGCGCCACAATTGTAAACCCTGAATTTTTTGCCGCTAACCTCGCTAACTGCAAAGCGGCGTCTAAAATAAAGGAATTAGCTAACTTAAGTGCGTAAATTCTGTCCATGACTTCCTCATACGGAGTCTCCCTACTGAGCGACTTTTCCAGTTCCTCGAACCAGAACCACGCCGCTGTAGTGACAGGAATAATGCACGAAATAGGTTGAAGGAGGTAACCTTGCTGTACAAAAATCTTTTTAAGCAAACGCTCCAATTTTTTATCCATAGGATCTTTGAAAGCACAATTGTCCTCAATAGGAATGGTCGTGCGCTTGGCTAGAGTAGAAAACTCCCCCTCGACCTTAGGGACTGTTTGCCATGTGTCCTTCCTGGGGTCGACCATAGGGAACAATTTCTTAAATATAGGAGGAGGGACAAAAGGTATGCCTGGCTTCTCCCACTCCTTATTCACTATGTCCGCCACCCGTTTAGGTATCGGAAAAGCATCAGGGTGCACCGGGACCTCAAGGAACTGTCCATCTTGCACAATTTTTCTGGGTTGACCAGATTGTCACAATCATCCAGAGTAGATAGCACCTCCTTAAGTAATGCGCGGAGATGCTCTAATTTAAATTTAAATGTCACAACATCAGGTTCTGCCTGCTGAGAAATTCTTCCTGTATCAGAAATTTCCCCATCTGACAAACCCTCCCTCACTGCCACTTCAGATTGGTGTGAGGGTATGACAGAAAAATTATCATCAGCGCCCTCCTGCTCTACAGTGTTTAAAACAGAGCAATCGCGCTTTCTCTGAAATGCTGGCATTTTGGATAAAAAATTAGCTATGGAGTTATCCATTACTGCCGTCAATTACTGCATAGTAACAAGCATTGGCGCGCTAGAAGTACTAGAGGTCGCCTGCGCGGGCATAACTGGTATAGACACAGAAGGAGATGATGTAGAACTATGTCTACTTCCTTCATCTGAGGAATCATCCTGGGCAACTTTACAATTTGTGACAGTTCTGTCCTTACTTTGTTTGGACGCAATGGCACAATTATCACACTATATTTGAAGGGGGAACCCCATTGGCTACCATACATACAGAACATGATCTATCTGAAGGTACAGACATGTTAAACAGGCTTAAACTGGTTAATAAAGCACAAAAAACGTTTTAAAACAAAACCGTTACTGTCTCTTTAAATGTTAAACAGGGCACACTTTATTACTGAATATGTGAAAAACTATGAAGGAATTATCCAATCTTTACCAAATTTTCACCACAGTGTCTTAATACATTCAAAGTATTGCACCCCCATTTTCAAGCTGTTAACCGGAGCCGTTTTTAATTTTAACCCCCTTACAGTCCCAGCCACAGCCTTTGCTGCAACTTCACCAATCCCAGGGGGGTATATGATACCAAATGAAGCCTTCTAGGAACGTTTTTAGTGGATTCCAGACCCTCACACATGCAGCTGCATGTACTGAACTCAAAATTAACTGCACAGTAATGGCGCGAAAATGAGGCTCTGCCTACTACAGAGAAAGGCCCTTCCTGACTGGGAAGGTGTCTTAACAAGTGCCTGGTGCTAAAAACGTTCCCCAATGTTATAAAAGTGTGAAATACAACTTCAAACTGCATATAATACTTAAATAAAGCAATCGATTTAGCCCCTAAAAGTGTCTACCAGTTTATAGCCCATAATAAGCCCTTTATTCTGTTTGAGACTAAGAAAATGGCTTACCGATCCCCATGAGGGGAAAATGACAGCCTTCCAGCATTACACAGTCTTGTTAGAAATATGGCTAGTCATACCTTGAGCAGAAGAGCCTGCTAACTGTTTCCCCCAACTGAAGTTACTTCATCTCAACAGTCCTATGTGGAAACAGCACACGATTTTAGTAACTGCTGCTAAAATCATAATCCTCTCACAAACAGAAATCTTCATCTCTTTCTGTTTCAGAGTAAATAGTACATACCAGCACTATTTTAAAATAACAAACTCTTGATAGAAGAATAAAAAACTACAACTAAACACCACAAACTCCTCACCATCCCCGAGGAGATGCTACTTGTTCAGAGCGGCAAGGAGAATGACTGGGGGGGCGGAGCCTGGGAGGGACTATAAGGACAGCTCTTGCTGTGTGCTCTCCTTGCCTTTCCCTGTGGGGGAGGAGAATATCCCACAAGTAATGGATGACACCGTGGACCGGACACACCAATGTTGGAGAAATACCTCCATAGAAATTAATTTAAACAAATAAAGTTTTCAATCAATGTATATAATTGAATTACAAAATAATATTTTTTATGACAGAGTCCCTTTAAAAATAAGACCAGTATTGGTCTGATTACCATATATATTCATATTTCTTCTGTTATGTGTGATCAGTCCACGGGTCATCATTACTTCTGGGATATAACTCCTCCCCAACAGGAAATGCAAGAGGATTCACCCAGCAGAGCTGCATATAGCTCCTCCCCTCTACGTCAGTCCCAGTCATTCTCTTGCACCCAACGACTAGATAGGATGTGTGAGAGGACTATGGTGATTATACTTAGTTTTTATGACTTCAATCAAAAGTTTGTTATTTTAAAATAGCACCGGAGCGTGTTATTACTTCTCTGGCAGAGTTTGAGGAAGAATCTGACAGAGATTTTTTTACTATGATTTTAACCGGAGTCGTTAAGATCATATTGCTGTTCTCGACCATCTGAGGGAGGTAAAGGCTTCAGATCAGGGGACAGCGGGCAGATGAATCTGCATTGAGGTATGTGGCAGTTTTTGTTTTCTGAATGGAATTGATGAGAAAAGCCTGCCATACCGTTAAAATGACATGTATGTATACACTTCAGTATTCTGGGGATGGTATTTCACCGGAACTACTGTGTTAAGGTCACTAATCCTTTTAATAACTATTCTCATGTTAAACGTTTTTGCTGGAATGTAGAATCGTTTACATTGCTGAGGTACTGTGTGAATAAATGTTTGGGCATTATTTTCCACTTGGCAGTTTTTTTGCTTTAATTGTGACAGTTTCGTTTCTCTTCACTGCTGTGTGGGAGAGGGAGGGGCCGTTTTTGGCGCTCTTTGCTACGCATCAAAAAATTCCAGTCAGCTACTTTTATATGTCCTGCATGATCCGGTTCATCTCTGACAGATCTCAGGGGTCTTCAAACTTCTTTGAAGGGAGGTAAATTCTCTCAGCAGAGCTGTGAGAATTCTTATAGTGACTGTGTATAAAAAACGTTGTTTTGTTTTCTTATGTACAAATTTAATTAGTGTTGTTTTTTACTAATGGGAACAAACCTTTGCTAAAAGTTGTGTTGTTTTAAAATTTGATGCAATAACTGTTTTTCAGTTCATTATTTCAACTGTCATTTAATCGTTAGTACCTCTTTGAGGCACAGTACGTTTTTTGCTAAAAAAGATTATAACCAAGTTGTAAGTTTTTTGCTAGTGTGTTAAACATGTCTGACTCAGAGGAAGATATCTGTGTCATTTGTTCCAATGCCAAGGTGGAGCCCAATAGAAATTTATGTACTAACTGTATTGATGCTACTTTAAATAAAAGTCAATCTGTACAATGTGAACAAATTTCACCAAACAGCGAGGGGAGAGTTATGCCGACTAACTCGCCTCACGCGACAGTACCTGCATCTCCCGCCCGGGAGGTGCGTGATATTTTGGCGCCTAGTACATCTGGGCGGCCATTACAGATAACATTACAAGATATGGCTACTGTTATGACTGAAGTTTTGTCTAAATTACCTGAACTAAGAGGCAAGCGTGATCACTCTGGGGTGAGAACAGAGTGCGCTGACAATGCTAGGGCCATGTCTGATACTGCGTCACAGCTCGCAGAGCATGAGGACGGAGAGCTTCATTCTGTGGGTGACGGTTCTGATCCAAACAGATTGGACTCAGATATTTCAAATTTTAAATTTAAATTGGAGAACCTCCGTGTACTACTAGGGGAGGTCTTAGCAGCTCTCAACGATTGTAACACTGTTGCAATACCAGAGAAACTGTGTAGGTTGGATAAATACTTTGCGGTACCGGCGAGTACTGACGTTTTTCCTATACCTAAGAGACTAACTGAAATTGTTACTAAGGAGTGGGATAGACCCGGTGTGCCGTTCTCACCCCCTCCGATATTTAGAAAGATGTTTCCAATAGACGCCACCACTCGGGACTTATGGCAAACGGTCCCCAAGGTGGAGGGAGCAGTTTCTACTTAGCTAAGCGTACCACTATCCCGGTGGAGGATAGCTGTGCTTTCTCAGATCCAATGGATAAAAAATTAGAGGGTTACCTTAAGAAAATGTTTGTTCAACAAGGTTTTATATTACAACCCCTTGCATGTATCGCGCCGATTACGGCTGCGGCAGCATTTTGGATTGAGTCGCTTGAAGAGAACCTTAGTTCCTCTACGCTAGACGACATTACGGACAGGCTTAGAGTCCTTAAACTAGCTAATTCTTTCATTTCGGAGGCCGTAGTACATTTAACCAAACTTACGGCTAAGAACTCAGGATTCGCCATACAGGCACGCAGGGCACTGTGGCTAAAATCCTGGTCAGCTGATGTTACTTCTAAGTCCAAATTACTTAATATACCTTTCAAGGGGCAGTCCTTATTCGGGCCCGGTTTGAAAGAAATTATCGCTGACATTACGGGAGGTAAGGGCCACGCTCTACCTCAAGACAAGGCCAAAGCTAAGGCTAGACAGTCTAATTTTCGTCCCTTTCGGAATTTCAAAACAGGAGCAGCATCAACCTCCACTGCACCAAAACAGGAAGGAGCTGTTGCTCGTTACAGGCAAGGCTGGAAGCCTAACCAGTCCTGGAACAAAAGCAAGCAGGCCAGGAAACCTGCTGCTGCCCCAAAGACAGCATGAACCGAGAGCCCCCGATCCGGGACCGGATCTAGTAGGGGGCAGACTCTCTCTCTTCGCCCAGGCCTGGGCAAGAGATGTTCAGGATCCCTGGGCACTAGAGATCATATCTCAGGGATACCTTCTAGACTTCAAATTATCTCCCCCAAGAGGGAGATTTCATCTGTCAAGGTTGTCAACAAACCAGATAAAGAAAGAAGCGTTTCTACGCTGCGTACAAGATCTGTTAACAATGGGAGTGATCCATCCGGTTCCGTGGTCGGAACAAGGACAAGGGTTCTACTCAAACCTGTTTGTGGTTCCCAAAAAAGAGGGAACTTTCAGGCCAATCTTAGATTTAAAGACTCTAAACAAATTCCTAAGAGTTCCATCGTTCAAAATGGAAACTATTCGGACAATCTTACCCATGATCCAAGAGGGTCAGTACATGACCACAGTGGATTTAAAGGATGCTTACCTTCACATACCGATCCACAAAGATCATCACCGGTATCTAAGGTTTGCCTTCTTAGACAGGCACTACCAGTTTGTAGCTCTTCCATTCGGATTGGCTACGGCTCCAAGAATCTTCACAAAGGTTCTGGGTGCCCTTCTAGCGGTACTAAGACCGCGAGGGATTTCGGTAGCTCCGTACCTAGACGACATTCTAATACAAGCTTCAAGCTTTCAAACTGCCAAGTCTCATACAGAATTAGTTCTGGCATTTCTAAGGTCGCATGGATGGAAAGTGAACGAAAAGAAGAGTTCTCTCTTTCCTCTCACAAGAGTTCCATTCTTGGGGACTCTTATAGATTCTGTAGAAATGAAGATTTACCTGACAGAAGACAGGTTAACAAAACTTCAAAATGCATGCCGCGTCCTTCATTCCATTCAACACCCGTCAGTAGCTCAATGCATGGAGGTGATCGGCTTAATGGTAGCGGCAATGGACATAGTACCTTTTGCACGCCTACACCTCAGACCGCTGCAATTATGCATGCTAAGTCAGTGGAATGGGGATTACTCAGATTTGTCCCCTACTCTGAATCTGAATCAAGAGACCAGAAATTCTCTTCTATGGTGGCTTCATCGGCCACACCTGTCCAGGGGAATGCCATTCAGCAGGCCAGACTGGACAATTGTAACAACAGACGCCAGCCTACTAGGTTGGGGCGCTGTCTGGAATTCTCTGAAGGCTCAGGGACTATGGAATCAGGAGGAGAGTCTCCTTCCAATAAACATTCTGGAATTGAGAGCAGTTCTCAATGCCCTTCTGGCTTGGCCCCAGTTAATAACTCGGGGGTTCATCAGGTTTCAGTCGGACAACATCACGACTGTAGCTTACATCAACCATCAGGGAGGGACAAGAAGCTCCCTAGCAATGATGGAAGTATCAAAGATAATTCGCTGGGCAGAGTCTCACTCTTGCCACCTGTCAGCAATCCACATCCCGGGAGTGGAGAACTGGGAGGCGGATTTCTTGAGTCGCCAGACTCTTCATCCGGGGGAGTGGGAACTTCATCCGGAGGTCTTTGCCCAAATACTTCGACGTTGGGGCAAACCAGACATGGCGTCTCGCCAGAACGCCAAACTTCCTCGCTACGGGTCCAGATCCAGGGATCCGGGAGCAGTTCTGATAGATGCTTTGACAGCACCTTGGAACTTCAGGATGGCTTATGTGTTTCCACCCTTCCCGCTGCTTCCTCGATTGATTGCCAAAATCAAACAGGAGAGAGCATCAGTAATTCTAATAGCACCTGCTTGGCCACGCAGGACTTGGTATGCAGATCTAGTGGACATGTCATCCTGTCCGCCTTGGTCTCTACCTCTAAGACAGGACCTTCTGATACAGGGTCCATTCAAACATCAAAATCTAACTTCTCTGAAGCTGACTGCTTGGAAATTGAACGCTTGATTTTATCAAAACGTGGTTTTTCTGAGTCGGTTATTGATACCCTGATTCAGGCTAGGAAGCCTGTTACCAGAAGGATTTACCATAAAATATGGCGGAAATACCTATACTGGTGCGAATTCCAAAGGTTACTCCTGGAGTAAGGTTAGGATCGCTAGGATATTGTCTTTTCTACAAGAAGGTTTAGAAAAGGGTTTTATCAGCTAGTTCATTAAAGGGACAGATTTCAGCTCTGTCCATCTTGTTACACAGACGTCTGTCAGAAAATCCAGACGTCCAGTCCTTTTGTCAGGCTTTAGCTAGGATCAAGCCTGTGTTTAAAGCTGTTGCTCCACCATGGAGTTTAAACTTAGTTCTTAACATTTTACAGGGTGTTCCGTTTGAACCCCTTCATTCCATTGATATAAAAATGTTATCTTGGAAAGTTCTGTTTTTAATGGCTATTTCCTCGGCTCGAAGAGTCTCTGAGTTATCAGCCTTACATTGTGATTCCCCTTATCTGATTTTTCACTCAGACAAGGTAGTTCTGCGTACTAAACCTGGGTTCTTACCTAAGGTAGTCACTAACAGGAACATCAATCAAGAGATTGTTGTCCCATCCTTGTGTCCAAATCCTTCTTCAAAGAAGGAACGTCTTTTACACAATCTGGATGTAGTTCGTGCCCTCAAGTTCTACTTGCAGGCAACTAAAGATTTTCGCCAAACTTCTTCCTTGTTTGTCGTTTACTCTGGACAGAGGAGAGGTCAAAAGGCTTCTGCTACCTCTCTCTCTTTTTGGCTTCGTAGCATAATACGTTTAGCCTATGAGACTGCTGGACAGCAGCCTCCTGAAAAGAATTACAGCTCACTCCACTAGAGCTGTGGCTTCCACTTGGGCCTTTAAGAATGAGGCCTCTGTTGAACAGATTTGCAAGGCTGCAACTTGGTCTTCGCTTCATACTTTTTCCAAATTTTACAAATTTGACACTTTTGCTTCTTCGGAGGCTATTTTTGGGAGAAAGGTTCTTCAGGCAGTGGTTCCTTCTGATAATGAGCCTGCCTATCCCTCCCGTCATCCGTGTACTTTTGCTTTGGTATTGGTATCCCAGAAGTAATGATGACCCGTGGACTGATCACACATAACAGAAGAAAACATAATTTATGCTTACCTGATAAATTCCTTTCTTCTGTTGTGTGATCAGTCCACGGCCCGCCCTGTTTTAAGGCAGGTAAATATCTTTTAAATTATACTCCAGTCACCACTTCACCCTTGGTTACTCCTTTCTCGTTGTTTCTTGGTCGAATGACTGGGACTGACGTAGAGGGGAGGAGCTATATGCAGCTCTGCTGGGTGAATCCTCTTGCATTTCCTGTTGGGGAGGAGTTATATCCCAGAAGTAATGATGACCCGTGGACTGATCACACAACAGAAGAAAGGAATTTATCAGGTAAGCATAAATTATGTTTTTTTTAATAAATTTGCATCATTCTCCTTTCTAACATTATACACAGTTATTGGACACTCTAAATTAAAAGTATTTTTATGTTATATGTTCCCTTTAGTGAAGTGCTGGCTAATGTATCAATATTAAAAATACTTACAACATCTTCAAGGTTACAGTTAGCTCTCTTTCTGAGGAGTTCTTGAACAATTTCCAGGTTCCCTTGCTCAGCTGCCAGCATCAATGCAGTTTGTCCATTCTGTAAGAAAATGAACAGATGTTTGTAATTGGCAGACTATATATATACAACGGTTTATGTGAAGAAGAGAAACTAAAGGGGCATAGCAATGCATTAATACTCTATTGGTTAGAGCATTTCACTAATGCACTTGAAAACTATGGGATATATTCTAACCCTTTAGAAAATCTTAGAATTTTTTTTTATGCAAAAGTCACTAGCTTTTCTAAAGGATTTGAATGTATCTTTTTATGAGTACTCCCAGCATAGGGGTTAAATACAAACTTGAAATTGGACAGTAAACACTTTAGATTTGAATATAAAATGTCTAGTTATGTATAGTAAAACAAGTTTTATATATATATATATATATATATATATATATATATATATATATATATATATATATAATATATATATATATATATATATATATATATAAAAATATATAAAAAGGCAGGCACTCTCACTTAATGGTCAGTTACCAGGGTGTCCAGCTTGGAAAATTATATACAGAAGTTGTGGTAGGGAAGCGGCACTCACTGGAAATCTACGGTGACGTTTTGGGGTCGCAAGCCCCCTTCCTCAGACAGTGCAAAAGTAAAACAACACACTTAAATTGCATGTATAATCAATTATGCAAAGACTCAAAATGTGAACAAACAATTGAGCATTGAAACATACCCCTCTGTGCAGTTAGAAAACTGTAACAGTTTGAATCCTGAACCACTTCCGGTTTACTCTCCCATGTGATCTGACCCCTGGGTTACCATAGCGATCATGATAAACAAAAACATAAAATTATGCTTCCCTGATAATTTCCTTTTCTTCTGATGAAAAGAGTCCACAGCTGCATTCATTACTTTTGAGAAATAAGAACCTGGCCACCAGGAGGAGGCAAAGACACCCCAGCCAAAGGCTTAAATACTCCTCCCACTCCCCTCATCCCCCAGTCATTCTGCAGAGGAACAAAGAACAGTAGAAGAAATATCAGGGTGAAAGGTGCCAGAAGAATATAAGGACGCCCCACATAAAATGACGGGTGGGGAGCTGTGGACTCTTTCATAAGAAAAGGAAATTATCAGGTAAGGCAAAATTTATGTTTTTCTTCTTAAATGGATAGAGTCCACAGCTGCATTCATTACTTTTGGAAAGACAATACCCAAACTATAGAGGACACTGAATGCCAAGACGGGAGGGTAAAATAGGCGGCCCAAACTGAGGGCACCAGGCCTGAACCTCTACCCAATAAAAAACCCTGTTTCGTCTGAAGCCGAGAAAATTTTAAGAGGAAAATCCCCAATGACACTGACTCGCAGTTAGTCCAGAAGCCAAAGTAGAGACCACAAACGGACTCGACTGAGCCAACAGTCCTCCAGGAGACACCGTCGCCCAACACACGGTCCCCCACTGCTCACAGCCCCACAAATAAAGGGGGACACAGCTGAAACCCCCAAGGGAACAAGCAAAGGAGAACCAAGGAAACCGAAAGGTCCCCTAATACAAAAAAGAACACCTCCAATGAGTGAGTCCAGCTCACAGGAGACCCAAAGGGGACCAAAACAAGGAAAGGAGGCCTTCCTATACCAAGCGAAACCTGGGATAAGACCAGGCACAGAGACAGAACAGACGTCTCTCCAACATCCTGCAAGCACGGAATGCAACTGAAGAGGCAAAGTGCTCCCAGTGTCCGACCATAGAATACCAAGGCATTCGACCATGAAAAAGTGTGTAATACACGCAGGTGAAAAACCCCAAGTTTGAGAACACAGAGTCCATAACAGGACGACACAGAGGGTACTTGCGAGGAAGAAGCAGTCAAGCAAGAAACAGACTGCAAAAGCATCCCCTGGACAGAGGGCACGCTCCAGGCACCCTAAGTCGTCAGACCTACACACAGGTCACTAAAATGGGAAACACAAAACCTCAATCGAGGCCCCTGAGAAGGAGAGTATACCCTCAAAACCCGAAGGAAGAGTAAACCCTCTGCTGAAATCAATTGGAAGAAGTTGAAAGGAAAATCTATATCTTAGCAGACTGAGCTAACAGGATAGACTCAACGAGCTCACGCATCCAGAGGAGACTGCGACCCGAACGCAGCGCCTTAGACCACCCGGCCATCCTGACCTGCAGACCCACACCAAGCCTCAGGGATCCAAGACAGGGTAACAAAAAAATCCCGAAACAGGTACAGGAACGAGCGTAAGGATAGCACAGCCAAGTACAACCGGACTCTGAAAACAGACAACAAGGCCATAGACCTAAGGATCTATCAAAATAAAGGCCCAATAAGTCTGACTTGGAGCCAGCAAGACCCCGGGGGGAACCAATCCCACCTTTCCGCCTCCCATCCAGGAGAAGCCCCAAGCAAGGAATCCATCTCCATAGGGAGGAGAATATCCCCTAAAGTAAAGGGATGATGCCGGAAGGGGCAACAACTCCGGCAAGGCCCAAAACCACCGGCTAATGGAAGATAAATTTTCAACACAGATGTCCTAGAAAAGGACCCCCCTACAAATAGCATGCCAAGCAGAGGCGCAGCCAACCCATTCGCCTGCAGAACAGGGAATCCACGGGAACGCTGGCAAGCTGACCAGGCGAATGCAACCCTAAGGCGCACCAGAAATTAGACATCCAGCGCCAGCAGCTGGGTATGAACCACCAACCCTTGAGGCGCAAGCCACACAGTTATCACTAGATGACATGGGCTACTCTTGTGGCAAAGAGTAAAAAATACTCCGAAAACCTGGCCAACCATGACCAGGTCAGGTAGATGGAGTAAGGACATAGCCCAAGTTCCCACAACCGTGGAACACCCTGACCAGCCCTGAGACCCAAGATTCAAAACCACCCAAAAACTGGGTCAGGAAAAAAGGCCAAGCGAAGCTTCAGCAACCGGAAGTCTCAGGAAGAAAAACAGGTTCGGGCACCTAATAGTTCAGGCAAACCTTACCCTAGAACTAAACACCCCAACTTGGCCAAAAAGCCAGACACAAGGGATATGGATGCATATTCAGAGAATCCGGATAGCGAGAAGAACTCGAAAGCCCCGACCAAAATGAAGGGAAACACCCTTATTTTAAAGTCCAACGCTCCAAGAAGTAAGGCTAGAAGTCGTATCAAGATACTTCTCAAAGCCTCAGGACAACCAAGCGATACCTAAAGGTCAAAAAAATCCTACTAACAGGACTAGTCTCTCCTATCACCCTCCGCACAAGCAGAGGACACAAAGAAGAGAAAGGCACGAAGTCTACCGAGCTCCGGAAAACCCCCAAGCAAAAGAAAGTCCCCACAGGGAACAAACCATCACCCGGAAACACAGATCCCTAAAAGGAGATCCAACTCACCCGGAGACAATGGAAGAAGACCCAAAGGTCTCTTATAACTCAGACAGACAGTACACATCAAAGAGTAAGAGCTGCATCTAGATACACTATAACAGCTTACGCGTACACCTGCAAGGTGTGAAAGAGCTGCAACTGGTTTCAAACTGCAAAACTTCCGGATGCTAGACAGCTATCCTGTACAAGACATTGATTCAAGCCTAAAAGGACAAATCCAGAGGCCTAAAAAATGAAGGCTAAACCGCTCAAACTGCGGTAAGTGGGCTTTAAGCCCTCCAACCCTCCACCAAAAGGGGGAGGCTCTAAGTTCTGATGAAATCAGATGTCAGATAAAGTGACGCAGCAGGAAAAATCCCCTACATGGCCATCTTTGACTGAAGGCTATAAGGACTGAAACAATCCTTCCCGCCTCGCGGGACCCACAGGTCCTTTCGAATGCTTAGTTGAACTGAAAAACAATGATAACCTGAGCACTCGGCGCTTCTACCGAACCAGCCTAGCAGAACAGCGCCACGTGTCTGAACAAGCCGCAAGACCGAACAAACCTGACAGGGGCCAGCCTGCACCTAGGGGTCCTAACCGCAAGCTGCAAAACTCTCCCTCATAGGGGTAAAAAACAGACATATTTAGACAATAGGACTAACATGTCCAAAACAACTTCCCGAAGAAGCTATAAAGAGTATCAATCCCAGAAGGTTCCCGAAGGAAACAAAAACAAATAAAAGACATCCCATCAGATATAAATAAAATATAAGGGCAACCCGGAGGTTAACCCTCAAAAAAGACACAGGCCTACCCGCATGACCAGCCAAATGGAGCCCTATCTTTCAAAAACTGGGGAAAGATCTCAAACAAATGACAATCAGGAGATTACCTCATCCCCAAATGTCTAATGAGGTGCACCATTCGAATTAGCAGACTGAAAATCCCTGTATCTGGCAATACGCAAAGGCGTGAAATCCTATAACGAAAGGCACAACACTCAGGAACAGTTACACACCCGGGGAACTGTAGAGGGCCCTTCCCAAGGCGTAAGGCCCGGTATAATAGGGCACGAGCACATTCTCAAATAAACGTCTGGACTTTGCAGACGAACAATCTCCAACATTATGTGATAGCGAAAACTTGCTGCAACACCTCCGGGGGTGGAACACCTCCACCCTGCATGGAGGGAATCAGAAACTGGGTTACCCGCATGTGTAGAAGTATGAATTGGTAGGGAACTCGCCTCTCGGAGGACATGGACCCCCAGAGGCGGATGGCTCAGCAGACCCTTGATCCCCGAGGCCCGAGGACAAGGCGCTCTAAAAATGCATATAACGGAACAAAACTGGTCGACATGTGTCAACGAGGCCAAATCCGGATTTTGTCAGCGGACACAGAATCTAAATCTGAAATCAAAATAGTCTCGGTATCAGAATCCTCCGTAACTGAATCTGAAACGAGCACAGTCTCAGCATCAGAATCCTCCATAACTTGGATAGAGGAAATATCAATATGGACTTTAAAGGACCATTCAATACAGTAGATTTGCATAATCAACACATGCATGATAAGCAGACTAAGTGCTATTGCATCGTGCTTAACTGTCAAATGAGTAGTAGATTTTTTTAAATAAATTGCAAAGTTATGGTCTATTTCCACTCCCCCTATAATCATGTGACAGCCATCAGCCAATCACTAATGCATATACGTATATGCTGTGAACTCTTGCACATGCTCAGTAGGAGCTGGGTGATTCAAAAAGTGTAAATATTAAAAGAAGTGTGCACAGTATTGTTTAATGGAAGTAAATTGGAAAGTTGTTTAAAATTTGATATGCTGTATCTGATTCATGGAATGTTTTATTTTGACTTAAAGGGGATATGACACCCACATTTTTCTTTCATGATTTAGAAAGAGAATGCAATTGTTAAACATCTTTCTAATTTACTTATATTAAGCTCATTTGTTTTATTCTCTTGATATTCTGAGCTTCATGCAGCTGCTGATTGGTTTGCTGCACATAGAGGCCTTTGTGTGATTGGATTTGGCTCAGCTATGTGCATTGCTTTTTCTTTCAACTAAGGATATCTAAAAAATGAAGCAAAATAAATAATAGAAAGTAAATTGTAATGTTGTTTAAATTTCTATTCTCTATCTGAATCATGAAAGAAAGATTTTGGGTTTAGTGGCCCTTTTAAGTATGAAAACAAAAAACGGCACCTGACACCCACAATGGCTGGGGCCCTACACCACCTCCTTTGACCAGACCCCTGCGAACTAGAATATCTCCTTCACCACCACGGTCCAGGAATGCGGGGAAATGGGGAACGTAACGGAACCAAGCCCGAACACAAGGTGAACCGAACAGTCCAAAAAAAGCACGCCCAACCAAAAGGCTGCGTTAATTCCAAAGGCCTCAATGTTCCAACCACGAGCCCATAAACATCACACATAAGCAGATTGAATCACATTACAAACATGATTATAAACTGTTCAATAACCCCCCTCAGGAGATATTAACCCTTGATTCCAAGATACTAACAGAGACTCACTGAGACCCTCACTGAGACCCTTATGTCATATAGTTAGACCCGCAAAGGTGTAGTAACCTCTCAGGAAAACATTCACATTACAGTACATTGACGACAAAGTAAAATGAAATGAGCTTACCGGAATCTATGCCGTGGAACAGGAACACGGCCTTTCAAGTGTGACAAATAGTGGCATCGCCTCCGCCATGTACTTGAGAGAAGAAAGCAGGCAGCGGAGCAAAGTTCGACAACGCAGATTGCTTGAGGAGCTGTTAATATGAGAAAGACTCTCCCTGCATCTCCGGACTCTAACTTTCATCCAGGCCCTCACTGAGAGACTGACAGGACTACTTAAAACTCCTGTCCCATGCCAAAGAGTACTACCCTCCATAAGAGACAAAAAAAAAAAATTCTGACATGTCTCTGCCAACCTCCTGGGACGAAAGGCAAAGAATGACTGTGGGATGAGTAGAGTGGGAGGAGTATTTAAGCCTTTGGCTGGGGTGTCTTTGCCTCCTCCTGGTGGCCAGGTTCTTATTTCCCAAAAGTAATGAATGCAGCTGTGGACTCTTTCCATTTAAGAAGAAAAACTATTATACACATAACATTGAGACACTATGTTACATTTAGTCAGTGATTAGAGTGCTGAAACAGATTGTGATACAATGTGGATGGGTGATATTAACAAGTAACAAAAAAAAAAAAGGGACTATAAAAAGCGCACAAGCGCTAAATCAAAATAATATTTGAAAAAGCTGTTAATCTTACTTTGTAGCAGCGGCACTGGCAGCGACGTGTATTAGGCTATATGATCTGTTAAAGAATCAGATTTCTAATGCAGGGTCTTTGCCCTTTCCATAGTAATGCCTATTGGTAAATTCAATCACTATAGTCAGAATGAGGCACCAATGCATCTAAAAAGGAACACTAATATCAGCCAATTGATACATCTAACCTCTTTTAAAATATAAACACAGTAGTTAGTGCGGATGAGAAAGGACAATTATTGACAAGTTTGTCTAAATCAGTGTGTTTGTGCTAAAGTATAGCTACATTCGAATGGAAAAATAAAGCATAGATCCCAAATTCTATTACCACAGCATGTGATCGGAGTAAGGTTAATCACATAGTTTAGTGCATGTTCATTAAAACAATCAAAAAATATTTTTTGGGAATCAAACTCTTAGGAAATGTTCTTAATAAGGTAATACAGGGGAGTTGCAGAATTATTAGGCAGAGTTGTATTTTATGGAGGATTAATTTTATTATTGTAACAACAACCATGTTCTCAATTAACCCAAAAAACTCATTAATATCA
This sequence comes from Bombina bombina, assembly GCF_027579735.1. Classification (NCBI taxonomy): domain Eukaryota; kingdom Metazoa; phylum Chordata; class Amphibia; order Anura; family Bombinatoridae; genus Bombina; species Bombina bombina. The sequence goes on along the minus strand of NC_069502.1, from coordinate 174,835,557 downwards.
AAGCTGAATAGTTTTGGAAGTAGTTTTTAGTTATAGCTATTTTAGGGGGATATCTGTGTGTGCAGGTGACTATTACTGTGCATAATTATTAGGCAACTTAACAAAAAAACAAATATATACCCATTTCAATTATTTATTTTTACCAGTGAAACCAATATAACATCTCAACATTCACAAATATACATTTCTGACATTCAAAAACAAAACAAAAACAAATCAGTGACCAATATAGCCACCTTTCTTTGCAAGGACACTCAAAAGCCTGCCATCCATGGATTCTGTCAGTGTTTTGATCTGTTCACCATCAACATTGCGTGCAGCAGCAACCACAGCCTCCCAGATACTGTTCAGAGAGGTGTACTGTTTTCCCTCCTTGTAAATCTCACATTTGATGATGGACCACAGGTTCTCAATGGGGTCCAGATCAGGTGAACAAGGAGGCCATGTCATTAGATTTTCTTCTTTTATACCCTTTCTTGCCAGCCACGCTGTGGAGTACTTGGACGCGTGTGATGGAGCATTGTCTTGCATGAAAATCATGTTTTTCTTGAAGGATGCAGACTTCTTCCTGTACCACTGCTTGAAGAAGGTGTCTTCCAGAAACTGGCAGTAGGACTGGGAGTTGAGCTTGACTCCATCCTCAACCCGAAAAGGCCCCACAAGCTCATCTTTGATGATACCAGCCCAAACCAGTTCTCCACCTCCACCTTGCTGGCATCTGAGTCGGACTGGAGCTCTCTGCCCTTTACCAATCCAGCCACGGGCCCATCCATCTGGCCCATCAAGACTCACTCTCATTTCATCAGTCCATAAAACCTTAGAAAAATCAGTCTTGAGATATTTCTTGGCCCAGTCTTGACGTTTCAGCTTGTGTGTCTTGTTCAGTGGTGGTCGTCTTTCAGCCTTTCTTACCTTGGCCATGTCTCTGAGTATTGCACACCTTGTGCTTTTGGGCACTCCAGTGATGTTGCAGCTCTGAAATATGGCCAAACTGGTGGGCAAGTGGCATCTGGCAGCTGCACCTTTGACTTTTCTCAGTTCATGTGCAGTTATTTTGCGCCTTGGGTTTTTCCACACGCTTCTTGCGACCCTGTTGACTATTTTGAATGAAACGCTTGATTGTTCGATGATCACGCTTCAGAAGCTTTGCAATTTTAAGAGTGCTGCATCCCTCTGCAAGATATCTCACTATATTTTGACTTTTCTGAGCCTGTCAAGTCCTTCTTTTGACCCATTTTGCCAAAGGAAAGGAAGTTGCCTAATAAATATGCACACCTGATATAGGGTGTTGATGTCATTAGACCACACCCCTTCTCATTACAGAGATGCACATCACCTAATATGCCTTAATTGTAGTAGGCTTTTCAAGCCTATACAGCTTGGAGTAAGACCACTTCATAAAGAGCATGATGTGGGGCCAAAATACTCATTTGCCTAATAATTCTGCACTCCCTTACAGTCCTAATTATCATCTTGGTGTGGAAACATTAGAACGAACAAGAAATACATAATTAAACATGAATAGACTTATCTCATTGATATAGATGCTATGCACAGTTGCTTTGTAATAGAGGATACAAAAATAGACCAAACCTGTACTGGGGAAGCTGCAGAGCTAAAACCCTGAGATGAATCAGATGTATTAACCCTGGAGCACATCGATAAAATCTATCATAGGTGATAGAAGGAAACCCTGGTCTAGGGTGTTGTATCCCTTTAATTAAAAGGCAAACATATTATAAGAAACAGTGCCACTCTAGCATCGTTTTTAAACCCTTTGGGTAGAGTGTGTCCAGTTTGTGAGTCCATCTGGATTCAATTTGGAGGAGTTTTTTGTCCCTGTTGTCTGCTCGTTTTGCAGAAGGGACATGGTCAATTATCATGGTTTTCAGTTGGGAAACTGTGTGTCCCATTTCCGCAACATGTCTAGCAACTGGCTGATCAGAAGTGCCTTTGTCCAGGGCTGCCCTTATTGCAGAACAATGAGTCACCATTCTTGTTCTCAAGGTGTCACAAGTCTTTCCCACATGAAAAAAAATCCACATGCACAAATAATGATGTAGATTATGTAAGTAGTGGGTGCAAGGGACATAATGTTTAATCACAATTTGTTTGTATGGGGGATAGGTGGGAACTATTTTTCCAAGGATTAGCTGTTACAGGTAGTGCAGGGCTCACACAATCGGTAGCAATCCTGGTTTTCTTTACAGGTAACCATGTTTCTTTGTGTTATTCTGTTGTCCATGTCTGGTCTCCGAAAACCTACAAGTGGTGGGTCATAGTCCCGCCAAACGGTAGATTAGGATCAGTTTTATAATGTCCCAATGTTTTCGTGTGAGAGGTGGGAACCTATTAGTTGTTGGTCCGGATAGTACGTTGTGACTAACCTCCAGTGACTAACCTCCAGACTATAGACACTTCAGGTGACAGTTCTGACCCTGACACTGCTACTAGAGCCTCCCCATTCCACCTACTAATTAGAACTGTCTCTAATTACTGCTAATTTTAATCAGGGCATTACAACTAGGTCAAAAAAACTTACAGCGAGGACAAGGCCACACATACTGAGGGGGAGGCATACGACACAGACCTCCCTCGATCAGAGGTAAATCCCACGATAGTAATGAATTTGAGCGCTCATCAGCTCTCTCCTGTTGAGAAGTTATTTAACAAGGGCCTAACGTTTGTACCCACCATGAAAATCAAATGACTTTGACATCCTTATAGACATCAATAAATTCCACCAGTACTTTAAAACTAAAATAATTTTTTACAGACCAGCCTTGACCAATTACATAAATCCTCTAAAAACCTAAAAGTATCTTTCGACCCTGTTTCTAACAATCACAGTATCAAAACCTTCATATGTCTAATCACTAACGACCTACATGAGAGTATACACAAAGATACTACACCTATGTTTGAAAATCTGACCAGATTGAGAATAACTAGCACTGGATTCATTACAAAATGAACCCAAATATTGTCATATGTTGAAGCTGACAAGGGGGTCGCAATAGTGCTTCTGAGGACTATCCCCAATATTAAACTGAAATCATTAGATAATTAAGAATGATAAAACTACTTATCCTAAAGCTTTAATGCCAATCCGACCATGATATTTAAATCTCAGATTGATAACACCATTGTCTTATTCTTTGAATTAGAATATATCAGTATAGATGTAAAGGGTATTTTGTTACTGGTACTTCCAATTATACCAAATTTATAATACCTCAGCCCAAAATCCACAAAGATGCTCACAATCCACCAGGCCGCCCAATAGTTTCGGCCAGGGGCACACTGCTACAGCCAATTGCCCAATAAGGTTTGACTCTTACAACCATTTGTTCTACATATGCCATCTTACATTCGTGATCTGGTCAATTAAATCTCCAAGCTCAATGCCTTAAAGAGATAGTATACACTCATTTTCATATAACTGCATGTAATAGACACAACATATAAAGAATAAGATGCACAGATAACGATATAAAATACCAGTATAAAACTGTTTAAAAACTTACTTAGAAGCTTTCAGTTTAGCTCTGTTGAAAAGGGAGTGGGAAAGCCCACTGCAAGTTGGAAATAAGACACTCCCCCTTCTTTTGCATATGAAAAGACCCTTTACACAAACAGGAGCAAGCTGGAGAAGGTAGCTGACGGTATTCATATAAAACTTTGGGGCTTGGTTAGGAGTCTGAAAATCAGAGCAATGTTCTTTAAAAATAAGCAAAATTATAAATTTTTTAATAAAACAAACTTTATGGGCTTTATAAATAGATCATCTACAAAACATTTATGCAAAGAAAAAATGTGTATAATGGCCCTTTAAATAATATCAATGCACAAGATATTCTTGTCACTTTGGATGTAAAAAATCTCTACACCTGCATACCACATAATGAAGGATGTGCTGCTGTACTTGTCCAGCTTTTGAAATATCCCTACATTGGACCGACAACTGATGTAATTTGTGAATTATTACACTTATGTTTGAATTTAAATTACTTCACATTTGAAAACAACTACTACTTACATAGCAGGAACTGCCATGGGATCTAATATAGCACCATGCTATGCAAATCTGTTTGTGGCCCAATTTGAAGAGAATAATAAACTTCTGGATACACCAGAAATATTAGCTTTCTATCGCTATATCGAGGATATTTTCCTAATTTGGCAGGGGGAGGAATCTGCTCTATAAAAATTAGGGTTGCACCGATACCATTTCTTTATGACCGAGTACAAGTACCGATACTTGTTTTCAAATACTCGCCGATACCAATTACCGATACTTTTTTTTTAATGTCATGTAACAGTTTACCAAGCACAGATTATTTAAGATTCCTTCTTTATAATTATAAAGGACTGTAATTCAAAAGACATTATGGAATAATAAAACAGTTTTATTTGTCACAAAGTTCACTGAACATGTTTATAAATAAAAAAATATTACAATAAAATATTAAATTTAAAGGGGTGATGCAATTGGGTTGTAGGGTTGTTATATAACATCAATCTGACATTTGTATGGAGGTTCGACTCTAAGTTGAACAGTCTTTCACTTTCCACACTACTGCATGGGGCAGAAAGATATTTTTGGGCCATTTTAGCCAGAGCTGGAAATCTGTTTATTAACTGCCCAGTACTTAAGGGGTTTGTCTGAACAAGGTACAGTGATCTCTCCTACAATAATACAAATAACAGCAATTTGTATTGGCAGAGCAGTAGTAAACAATTTTTAGTTTAGTCTCCACTCCAGTTTAAAATGAAATGGGAACATGCAGTTTGAAAAAACGCCACAAGATAGCATATGGGTAGGAAGTGGAGGTATCGGTTTAAGTATCGGTGCATTTGCACGAGTACAAGTACTCATGCAAATAGTTGGTATCGGTACCGATACTAGTATCGGTATCGGTGCAACCCTAATAAAAATGGTTTGAGAACCTTAATGCACTACCAAGCCCTTTAAAATTTATTCTACAGCTTGACAAACAACAGATTGATTTTCTGGACATTAGAAACTTTAAAAAAAAAAAAAAAAAAAAAAAAAGGTAAACTTAGCACCACTCTGTACAGAAAGCCTACAGACAGGAATTCAATCCTCCACGGCAGAAGTTGCCATTCTCCAGCACTTCTACGTGCTTTCCCAAAGGCACAGTTTGATTGAGTAATTAGGAACAATACTTTGGATGATACTAAACTAATTCAGATCAATGAAATGGAACAAAGATTTAAAGGAACAGTCAACACAAAAATAGTTTTAACATGTATCAATTAAGTTGCCCTAGATAATTTTTTTCAAAATATATGCCAGTTTTTAAAGATAATCTGTTTTCCAGTTCAATCACTTACTTTCCCCCCTGCTTCCGTTTTAAAATGTCCGTGTAGCTCCGCCCCTTTTTCATCATCCGTGACATCATAAAAATCCTGTGTTCACTCTAATTGTTCTAAATTACTCGTAACCCGTTTTTCACGCATGCGCAATGCGCCTATTGTTCTCTGGACACTTTCTTTCCATTGCTTTGGTGTCAGTGTTGTGTAGGGGCCACATTAGAGCTAGCATTGATAATGTTTTTTGTTTATTGTAAATCAGGTTGCAATATTTTGGGGACAGAACACAAGGCATGGTCCTTAGATTGAACTATATAGGGGCACATATTCATTAGTTTGTGCTATATTTGTGAAGGAGCACATCGGTATTTAGGGGTCAGCATCATTGACTAGAGCTCAGTAGTTGGGGCACTCAGTCTAATGCAACATTATTGGCTAAAGGAAATACTCCGGTTGGCATTATTGGAGAGGTGGCAGGCTGGGAACCTGAAAGTTATCTCTAAAATCTGCTTCTGTTCTGTTTGCTTTTACTCTGATTCACAAGGAAACAGGTCTTTCACTTTGGACTTCTTTTTAATGTAGAACTTTTGATCATCATATAAACCAATGAGTCCATTATTCTAGTCTTTTTTTATAAGAATAATGGAATCATTGGTTTCACTTTCAGTTACTAGCTGTGAAGCTGACAGATCACAGGACAGCGTACTAGCCTGGTACCATCTGTGTATCAGAGCGATGACATTTACAGCTGTCTATAGCCCAGATCACCGGCATCTGAATTTACATAGCACAAATTGCTGATATAGATAATAAGAGATTACAAATATTGCTGTCTTTATGGTTTCCCATGCCCAATAAAAAACATTTTTTATCTCCCAATTACTAACAAAGAATAATGCCCATCCCAGCCTGCCACCTCTCCAATAATCCCAACTGGAGGATTTCCTTTAGTCAATAATGTTGCATTAGACTGAGTGCCCAAACTACTGAGATCTAGTCCAGGATGCTGACCCCTAAATATCGATGTGCTCCTTCACAAATATAGCACAAACTAATGAAGGTAATATGTGCCCCTATATAGTTCAATCTAAGGACCGTGCCTTGTGTCCTGTCCCCAAAATATTGAAACCTGATTTCCAATAAACAAAAAACATTAACAATGCTAGCTCTAATTTGTCCCCTACACAACACTGACACCAAAGCAATGGAAAGAAAGTGTCCAGAGTACAATAGGCGCATTGCGCATCCGCGAAAAACGGGTTACGAGTAACTTAGAACAATTAGAGTGAACACAGGATTTTCATGATGTCACGGATGACAAAAAAGGGGCGGAGCTACATGGACATTTTAAACGGCAGCAGGGGGAAAAGTAAGTGATTTAACTGGAAAACGGGTTATCTTCAAAAACTGGCATATATTTTGAAAAAACGATCTTGGCCAACTTTATTGATACATGTTAAAACTACTTTTGTGTTTACTGTCCTTTAAACAGAGGGGCTATGGAGCAAGATTGCTGAAACATTCCAATAAAAAAGCAGTGGAAGGAGGGCGGAGCCAACTGTGGATCAGAGAAGATGCATTTAGATAGAGCTCTGCATAAAATTTATAAAAAAAACAGTGTTTAAAATTTCCAAAATACTGCAAAGTAATGTAAAAAGCCTTAACATATACTCTGGAATACATCAAGACACTCTGGTGTCAATTAGCTAAGCTGTGAAATGAATCGGAAGAGACAGACGCAGATACACCAGCTAAGGCATTGGGAAAGACCGCGGCTACGGCCTGCTACGGAAGAAACACTTTGGCGGACAGCTCCTAGGACCTCAGGCACTATACTCCTAAACGGCACCTAATCAATCTTTGCTCTCAAGGGGAACGATCAGTGGGACTCCAACAGTGGTTACACTGATACCGCCTTGATCTGCACTAAACATGAAGGATCCCCACACGACTATACTAACCCTCTTTCGGGACTATGATCGCTGGCTGATGGGCAGATTGGATCGACTTTTAATGGCTATCGATCCCCAATGTGCGGAGAAGGGGGACATTGAACTGTGTGAGCTGAAGCCTACAGATTCCACTACGAAAAGGATCCCTAAGTAAATCCAAACTGAGGTTCGCACAGCGGATTCCGTAACCGGAGACAGCTTATCCTCCAGAGTCCGCCCTGGCTTGCGGGAGCAGCAGTTACTCACTATACCCCTCTGTTCCGGGAAATGTGGCTGATGATCGGAAGCTAGGTGAGACCTCAATGCACCTGCAGGAGGGAATAGATGTGGTGAACACTGTAGATGAAGTCCCTGCGGTGTTGTAAGAAGGTGTCATGGCCCAGCCCGAACAGGAGACTACAACTTCTGGGGTACACTACCTTGCCAGGTGGACATTCTTTTTACACAGCCTGGGTTTGAAATGCAGCTGTTTTACTAAGCACACTCCTGTGCGGACATATCTGGATCCTGGAGAAACTGGCCGCACTACTATTAAAGTCGGAGTTGGATGACTGATTTGCTGTGGCAGCGAATGCCAAATGCTTTAGCATGCAGCCAGATTCTTATATACTCCGAATTAAGAATGTCTGTACTGAAGCAGTAGAGGTGTGTGGTATGTAATTTCTGCAGCAAACGCCAAATTCAGCCAGATGACTTTGCCCTGTAACTGCAGTTTTACATGACGACCATGAGGTCTGAATTTACAGTTTCAGCGTTAAGACCGTCTTGCTTTATGGCCTCAGCAATCTTAAAGTACTCTAGTTCAACGGAGATGTGAGACTTTTTATCCTAATTGCCTATTTGACTACCTTTGGTCTAAACATGTAATTGTTATGTTTCCCTTTTATTTGGAAAAGTACTACTATTTGCCCTTAGACCTTTCTTGTTAGTTATTATAAGACAGAGCAATATTTCAAGTTCTTGCAGAGCTCTATGAAACAGGAGAAAATCTCAGCATGACAAGTTACTATGGGTTCATTGGGGGTTCTGCGAGGATGTCTACCATTTTATAGTTGAAAGCCTATAACACATTGCCTCACAGATAAATGATTAACTTTAGTGCGGGTAATTTCCTATGAGCATACTTCAAGAGCCTATAATATGTTTTAGTTAATGTTTCTGATGTCTCTCTATTTAGCTGCACACACTGATCTATGAACCCTCACCTAGCTGAGCACATAGCCTTAATTGAGACAGGCCCCAGGGTTTATATATTTACGCAGATGGATTCCTAATAGCTCCCAGCCCTTCCCTATGGTGTACTTGTGAGTTTAATTGAGCAGCCCCGCAGCCCCGTAACTGAGTGTGACATTAACTTACTCTATAACTATATGGTATAACTAACTAAGAGTATAGTTTTCTAGTACTCATAGCACACAAATCTACACAGATTGCTTTATACTCCAGCATAGGGATATGGACTCAGAGACCAATCGGTCGTGCATATTAACTGTGTACTATTTGCTATTCTGTGTTATAGGTTTATTATTTAGTTAAAGGGCCATGATACCCACATTTTTTCTTTCATGATTTAGAAAGAGAATGCATTTTTAAACATATTTCTAATTTACTTCTATTATCTAATTTGTTTTATTCTCTTGATATTCTTTGCTGAAAAACATATCTAGATATGCTCAGTAGCTGCTGATTGGTTGCTGCACATAGAAGTCTCATGTGATTGGCTCACCCATGTGCATTGCTTTTTCTTCAAATAAGGATATCTCAAAAATGAAGCAAAATAAATAATAGAAGTAAATTGTAATGTTGTTTAAATTTGTATTCTCTATCTGAATCCTGAAAGAAAGATTTTGGGTTTAGTGGCCCTTTAAGACAATTTTTTTTTTTGGTAGATTGCCTCCATCACATAGAACCGTGAGTTTCACTTAACCACTACCCTCGCGATCAGTTTTAAATGATGTTAAGTTACTATATTAATATTCTATGTTTTTTGGTGTGATTCCAGGGTTGTTTAACGTGTTAGATATGTTAATTAGCAACATAAAGGACATGATATTATTGACCTACCCTCCGCCCCCCACCACTCTTGTGCGGTCAGGGTTAAATCCTTTCTCCTCCGCACACCTTTTTGACAGAGTATAGTAGTCTCTGTCCAACCCACAGAGCCATGACCCAGTCTTTCCCTGCATTTATGTAAAATGGCTCTCGGGGATCCAATACAGGAAATTTAAGTTTGTTCATGATTTCCTGCTTCCCTGAAGTGTACCCATGATAATAGTCTTAATAATGTTTATACTTTTATAACTGCTCAGTGTTAATAGATAACTTGGTTTATATTTCTCTATTTTGATATTGTGTGTTCATTCCATAATTTGTATTTACCCCGTATACGCTGAAACTGCAATTTTTACTATTATCTCCATTAACATGCCCTCAATTGCTTTGTTTAGTTTCTGGTCCCCTGATTGGGCCTGTTTGTCTGAGGAAATTGCGAACCTACAAGATTCAAAAAAATTAGGTGCCTAAAATAAGTCATGTCAGTATAATGTATATTGTGAAGTGTAACCTGTTGATGAGACTGTTGTGTATATTCTATTTTAACCTCAATAAAAAAAAAATAATTAAAAAAAATAAATAAATAAAAAATAAAAAGCAGTGGAAGCTGAAACCAAACAAACCAAGAGGGCACAGAAAAGACTCACTTTTACCACAATGTACTATCCGGACCAACAACTAATAGGTCCACTCTACAAAAACATTGGGATATTATTAAAACTGATCCTAATCTACCGTTTGGGGACTATGACCCACCACTTGTAAGTTTTCGTCGGGGTATTAACCTTAAGGACCAATTGATGAGACCAAACATGGACAACAGAATAACACAAAGAACATGGTTGCCTGTAAAAAAAAAAACAGGATGCTACCGATGTGTGAGCTGCACTACCTGTAACAGCTTAATCCTTGGGAAAAAAGTTCCACTATCCCCATACAAACAAAGAAATTGTGATTAAACATTATGTCACTTGCACCACTACTTACATAATCTACATCATTATTTGTGCATGTGGATTTTTTTATGTGGGAAAGACTTGTGACACCTTGAGAACAAGAATGGTGAATCATCGTTCTCCAATAAGTGCAGTATATATATTTTACATTGTATGTCCATTCATTGAATATTCAGGATTGCCACCATTGTTTTTAATATTTATTTTGTTTTTATATTTCCTGTCTATTTGTACATTTTCAAGTGATCACTATCACCCTCTTTTTTTTACCATTAATTTGTTAGTGTACTTTTCCACTCATTCATGGGTCCATGAAGTATATTTATTGTGATATTATATGCATTGTTTTTAACAGGAGTACATTTATTTTTATAATTTTTGCATTGTGTTTAACTGTCATTTGTGAGAAATCTCTTTTGAGTAAATTAGTTTTTTGACAAGTTTTTCTCTGTTTCCTTAAACCTTAGCCTCCTTAGGGTAGGCGCCTGGGCCCCCCCCCCTTTTTCCTTACTCTTTCTTTTTTGGGTAACCGCTAGGAGTCACCCGCCCCCAGGCACTGTGGTTTTTTTCTGGCGCTTAGGCCAACCCCTAGTTCTAGCCATGATAATTGACCATGTCCCTCCTGCAAAACGAGGAGGCAACAGGGACAAAAAACTTTTTTCAAATATTATTTTGATTTAGCGCTTGTGCGTTTTTTATAGTCTTTTTTTGTTACTTATTAAGATCACCCATTTTAAAAGGAGGTTAGATGTATCAACTGGCTGATATTAGTGTTCCTTTTTAGATGCATTGGTGCCTCATTCTGACTACAGTGACTGAATTTACCAATAGGCATTACTATGCAAAGGGCAGAGACCCTGCATTGTTTATCATGATCACTATGGTAACCCAGGGGTCAGATCACATGGGAGAGTAAACCGGAAGTGGTTCAGGATTCAAACTGCTACAGTTTTCTAACTGCACAGAGGGGTATGTTTCAATGCTCAACTGTTTGTTCACATTTTGATTATTTGCATAATTGATTATACATGCTATTTGTGTGGTTTTTTTAATTTTGCACTGTCTGAGGAAGGGGCTTGCGACCCCGAAACGTCACAGTAGTGTAAAAAATAAAAAGGTTTCTGCTTTAAAATTTAAAATCCAGTGAGTGCCTCTTCCCTATCACATCTTCTGTATGGGTTCTTTTGAGAATATATATATATATATATATATATATATATATATATTCATCATTTATTTTGCCCCTTTTCATGTAAATTCACTCTGAAAATAAACGCTTTTGCCGCTATATATTTTCCCTTGCTTAGTTTTAAAAGATATGGACTGTAAAACAATGCACTGTATTGGCTTCTTCAAATGACTAAGGACTGTGTCCGAAACGTTGTATGTACAGTAATATACCTAAAGCAGTGCAATGGTTTTGTTTTCAGTCAGCCTGAGCTGATTTGATGAAGCTATGTCACTAGGCACCTAACATTTTTACAATCAGTGTACTACGATTTGTAAGAGTCCCTCTTTAATTAAATACCTCATTTCGTTCATCCACATCCTTGCATTTTTCCAGCAGCGTTTTCAAAGCGGCAATGTTGCCCTCTTCCACATAAACCAACAGGTTCTGGGGACCCAAGCTCGCCATGGCTCCAAAAAGTGTCACACGTTAAGTAAAAATCTGGAAAAAAATAAACCATCCAACATTGTTATTCAATGCAATAATATACAAACCTAACATCATTGTTTCTGTTAAAGCAACAATTTATTAGAACACAAAGCTTATATAATGATTTTCTACAAAATTACCACCATTAAAACTACCTTTATTTATGGCAGCAGTGTTTTGCAGCATTGTATAGCAAAGCTACAAATAATGTTACAAAACATTGCTGCCATAGAACATTACAGACACGTCCTGAGCGCTTATGAGCCTACCTAGTTTTACCCTTCATTAAAAGATAAAAAGAAAACAACACAAATTTGATAACAGAAGTAAAATTGGAAAGTTGTTTAAAATTGCATGCTCTTATCTAAAAGATGACAAATTAATCTTGACTTTACTGTCCCTTTAAAGTCTGGTGATTTTGTAGATAATTTGATAAGCCTTTTTAAAAGGACTATTAACCCCTTAACGACTGAGGACGTGCAGGGTACGTCCTCAGAAAAAAGGCAGTTAACGCCTGAGAACGTACCCTGCACGTCCTCAGTGTGGAAAGCAGCTGGAAGCGATCCTGCTCGCTTACAGATGCTTTCCGGTTATTGCAGTGATGCCTCGATATGGAGGCATCCTGCAATAACCTTTTTATGCCATCCGGTGCAGAGAGAGTCACTCTGTGGCCCTCTCTGCACCGGAGATCGGTGGCTTGCTGTGTTGGTGGGTGGGAGCCGGACCGGGAGGCGGGTGGCGGCCATCGATGGCCCTGGTTATGTGAAGGGGGGCGGGATCGTGGGCGGGGGTGGCTGGGGGCGCGCGCGTGCACGGGAGGGTGGGGGCGGGAACCTCTACACTACAGAAAATGCTGAAAATAAAAAATGTGAAAAATGTCAAAAAAAAAAAAAATACGATCAGCAAGGTGGTGGGGGTTTGTCTGTGGGGGGGGGGGTTGGGGAAGCTACACTACAGAAAAAAAAAACAAAAAAACACTTTTTATTGCAAACTGGGTACTGGCAGACAGCTGCCAGTACCCAAGATGGCCCCCAATAAGGCAGAGGGGAGGGTTAGAGAGCGGTTTTGGGGGGGATCAGGGAGGTTGGGGGCTAAGGGGGGGATCCTACACAGTAGCATATGTAAGTATGCTAAAAAAAATATTATTTTTTTAAAAACCCTTTTATTTTAGTACTGGCAGACTTTCTGCCAGTACTTAAGATGGCGGGGACAATTGTGGGGTGGGGGAGGGAAGGGAGCTGTTTGGGAGGGATCAGGGGGTGGGATGTGTCAGATGGGAGGCTGATCTCTACACTAAAACTAAAATTAACCCTGCAAGCTCCCTACAAACTCCCTAATTAACCCCTTCACTGCTAGCCATAATACACGTGTGAGGCGCAGCAGGATTTAGCGGCCTTCTAATTACCAGAAAGCAACGCCAAAGTCATATATGTCTGCTATTTCTGAACAAAGGGGATCCCAGACAAGCATTTACAACCATTTGTGCCATAATTGCACAAGCTGTTTGTAAATGATTTCAGTGAGAAACCTAAAATTGTGAAAAATTTTACGTTTTTTTTAATTTGATCGCATTTGGCGGTGAAATGGTGGCATGAAATATACCAAAATGTGCCTAGATCAATACTTGGGGTTGTCTACTACACTACACTAAAGCTAAAATTAACCCTACAAGCTCCCTAAAAGCTCCCTAATTAACCCCTTAACTGCTGGGCATAATACACTTGTGGTGCGCAGTGGCATTTAGCGGCCTTCTAATTACCAAAAAGCAACGCCAAAGCCATATATGTCTGCTATTTCTGAACAAAGGGGATCCCAGAGAAGAATTTACAACCATTTATGCCATAATTGCACAAGTTGTTTGTAAATAATTTCAGTGAGAAACCGAAAGTTTGTGAAAAAATTTGTGAAAAAGTGAACGATTTTTTGTATTTGATCGCATTTGGCGGTGAAATGGTGGTATGAAATATACCAAAATTGGCCTAGATCAATACTTTGGGATGTCTACTAAAAAAAAAATATATACATGTCAAGGGATATTCAGGGATTCCTGAAAGATATTAGTGTTCTAATGTAACTAGCGCTAATTTTGGAAGAAAAATGGTTTGGAAATAGCAAAGTGCTACTTGTATTTATGGCCCTATAACTTGCAAAAAAAGCAAAGAACATGTAAACATTGGGTATTTCTAAACTCAGGACAAAATTTTTAAACTATTTAGCATGGGTGTTTTTTGGTGGTTTTAGATATGTAACAGATTTTGGGGGTCAAAGTTAGAAAAAGTGTGGTTTTTTCCATTTTTCCTCATATTTTATCATTTTTTTATAATAAATTATATGATATGATGAAAATAATGGTATCTTTAGAAAGTCCATTTAATGGCGAGAAAAACGGTATATAATATGTGTGGGTACAGTAAATGAGTAAGAAGAAAATTACAGCTAAACACAAACACCGCAAAAATGTAAAAATAGCCTTGGTCCCAAACGGACAGAAAATGGAAAAGTGCTGTGGTCATTAAGGGGTTAAACTCTGCATTTCAACAATGCATACTATGTTTCATTATTTAAAATGAAACATTATTGCAGTAGTCATTCATTTTTTATTGTGCTCTCTTTTGCTGTAAAATACACCAGAAAATTGTACTTCTTCCACTTTCTCCCAGGGAGGCTTGGGTTAATACTTTTAGCTAATGTATCTGAGGTTTTGTTTACCCCTCCTCTCATATTCTCAGTAGTCATTAAGGTGGATTATCAGTTTTGCATCAACAATCATGATAGGAAAAGTATTCTGTGCAATAGCAGTGAGCATACAAGGTAGTTTAGGTGTTATTATATATTAGAGATTAACGCCTTCACACCATTAGGACGTTCCATACCATCCTAAAAGCACTGGACTATAATGCCATTTAGACGGCATGGAGCATCCTACCTTATTTGGTGTCATGCAGCCTCCTCCTTTTAGTTAATGAAAAATCCGACCAGGGGGCATGCCTCCCAGTATTAGGCAGTCCCCCCCATGATCCGATACCGGCCTTGAAGTTACTTGATCACATACCTGTAAAATATTTGTTTTACTAATTATCTAAGCTGAATCAGTGCTGAACCACCTTAGAGGAATAGAAGAGGTCAAGCTACCCCAGTCTCTTTCCTTGAAGGGACTGTCAACTGCAACATTTTTCTTTTGACGGCCCCCTGATCACATGACTATGTATTTATTATCTATTGACTTGCATTTAAGTCAATTAGTGCAGTGTCAGCCACAACTTCTTGGGCATGAGCACAATGTTATCTATATTGCCCACATGAACTAGCAGTCTCCAGCTGTGAAAAGCTAATAAAAAATCATATGATAAGAGGCTGTCTGTAGCAGCTTAGAAACAGGCAGAAATTTAGAGGTTTAAACGTTATAAAAGTATATTAATCTAACAATGTAGGTTGTGCAAAGCTGGGGAATGGGTAGTAACGGCATTATCTATCTTTTTAAACAATAACAATGTGTTGACTGTCCCTTTAATATGGGTAAATATAAGGTGCTACATTTTGGAAGTAAAAATATGCAGGCTACCTAATTATTTAAATGGGACTAGACTTAGCAAAACAGGGGAAGAAAAGGATTTAGGGGTACTTATAGATAAAAAGCTAAAAATGAGTGTGTAATGCAAGGCAACGGCTTCTAAGGGTAAAAACATACTAGCATGTATTAAAAGTGCCATAGATGCAAGGGAATATCATTTAATTCTGTAACTGTATAAACCCTTGGTAATATATCATCTTGAGTACAGAGTGCTGTTCTGGGGACCAATTTTAAAAAAAGAGACATTGCAAAATTAGAAAAAGTTCAGAGAAGGTTTACAAAACTAATAAAGGGAATGGAAGATTTAAACTATGAAAAGAGGTAAGCCAAACTGGGTCTGTTTACTGTAGAAAAAAGGTGATTGAGACGTAATATGAATACAGGTAGCCCTCAGTTTACGCAGGGGTTAGGTTCCAGAAGGAATGATTGTAAATCGAAACTGTTGTAAATTGAAACCCAGTTTATAATGTAAGTCAATGGGAAGTGAGGGAGTTAGGTTCCAAACCCCTCTCAAAATTGTCATAAGTAACACCTAATACATTATTTTTAAAGCTTTGAAATGAAGACTTTAAATGCTAAACAGCAGTATAAACCTAATAAAATAATCACACAACACAGAATATATAATTAAACTAAGTTAAATGAACAAAAACATTTGCTAAACGGCATTATAAACCTTATAAAATAATCACACAACACAGACTTTACTTGCATTTTTCTGCAAACAGTTCTTTCTATGCATTCCAATTTGGACTGATTTATAGACAGGAAGATCTTGTTCCTATGAAAGCTGCTCGATAGCTCATGTCTAGCTAGACTAATTAATTCCAGCCTGTTTGGAAGGTTGTTATTCTGAAACGGCGCAAATTGAACCGGCGTAAATCGAGGGCCACCTGTACTTTATATAAATATACTGAAGCAGAAGCTTGGTTTATTCCAAAGCAGTTGCTTGTGACAAAAGGTCACATTTTAAGGCTAAAGGAAAGGAGGTTGAACGCGATGGACTTCTGTCTTCTTTAAACCTCATCTGCTATGTTACTATGCTCCCATCAGTGACTGCTTGCACAGTCTAATGACCCATTTATAACTGTCCCTAATTGGCTCAGGAGAGAAGAAAACTAGGTTACGACAAGGTGGTGTCCTTTGCTTTAGGGACACAAAAACTTTACACTTATTCTTCCAATTTTAAAATAACTCATAATTAAATACATATCTGCATATTATTCTAAGGATAATCTTTGCGTTGAATACATCATTCTGTGTAGAATTTATGTAGTGTGTTTTTCTAAGTTTCATACTAACCTGTGTGTAAATGGAATATATAAGAAAGACTATATAAAAACTCATTTACCTCTGATGTAAATTTAACATATGCCCTGGGTTCTTAGGTGTTTACTATGTGTAAAGGTTTCTGGGATCTCAAATATACAAATTTACTGACATGAAAGAACCATTTTATTAAAATCTCCTTTTCATATTTTAAATAAAAATAAATGAATAAAAAAATAGGTGTCAGTCATTTAAAAGGGTTTATTTACAGTAATGTTATCAAAGTACAAATTATCTTTCAAATATAACAAACACTGTAAATTATACAGATAAACAGGGAGAGGATAACGTGAGCAATAAATTATAAGTTGTATATTTATTTTATTAGTAATGTAATATATCATGTGATACCTTATTTGGCAACCCCCTGAAACATGCTGATGCTGCATTAATAGCATTGCTAGTAGGTCAAAATGCATAAAAAAACAAACCATATGTAGCAATAAAGGGACAAATCTTTATAATGCTATTGAGACTTTTATCATGAAGAAACAGTATCAACACTGTGGATGATATGGGGGTGATTTTAGACATAAGATCAGAGAATTCTTTATCTACTACCTATATGTGGTTCTTTAATCCATATACATACATACTTCACCATTTATAACATATTTGGCTTACACTTAACAGGTTAAATCTTAAAATGTTAAACATCTGTGTAAAATTTCTGCTTTAGTATATGCTAAGTGCCTGCTATTGGGAGGGCTAACCACTTTGCTAATGTTTCTATCTGCCATCTTATTGGTAAAGATAGCAAAAACTGTCCAAGCCAAAGTTATATATGTGCATTTTTAGCTACTTCAAAACATGGAGGTTATTAAAATACATTATTTCAAAATACATAAAATTCTCCTTCCCCCAAAATTAAATTATATTTGTTTATAATAAAGAAATGTTGTATTGTTGTTATATAGGCACCCTACAACCAAATTCCACCCTTGACACCCTTACATAGTGTGGAAATGATTATCCAAAGTGTGATCTAAAGAAGATACTCAAAACAGTGTGTCACTCTGAATCACAGTGTGACTTGACCAGACACTAGAAACCATTCAAAGGAGGGCTACATGGTCAAGGAAATAAAAAGGAAATACTGTGCGACATTAGTACATATAGCTCAGAAACGAAAAGAAGAGATGTAATATAACTGCATCACATCACAAGCAGCACCATCCCCTTAAATTGTAGCTGGCCAGCATCAGCTGCTGCAGACCACCATTAAATCTCCTGATGTCCTGGTAGGCCAATCCGGCCTTGGACATATCAGTCAAAACTGAACTGTGCATTAGTGGCTTTCAATTTTTAAGTATAAATTCTTCTAGTAAAAGTTAACACTTTCAGTGATAGAATTTATTGTGTACGGAGCAATGCAGCAATGACTCCATGTGCACCATCGCTGACAAATACAAGCCACAGCTGGCTCTGTCTTTGATTGGGGGAGCACAGCGCATAAGTACAAATACTGAAACTTAACTTCTACTGGAAGCATTTTGCTTTCTAAACAATTTCCAGTAATAAAAAAGAACTTTATTGAAGTATCACAGGATCATACAGAAAATAAAGCAGGAGTTTTATTTTAACTAAATAAAATACATTTTACAATAACATTATAATTAAAACACAACATGAAGCTAGAGCAGGGAGAAATGAAAACCCCTAAGAGTACTTACGATATAAAGCCGGGGCCTACCACCTAATACTGTTCACTTATCATATTTTTTTTTTTTTCGTTTTACTGAAGAAAAGTTAAGGTCTATAGAGATCAGATTAGTACGGAAATGTATTGATTACACTGATATGTTGATTGTACATGCTTGAGTATGTTATTGTTATTATCATAAAACCTAATAAAAACTATTTCAAAATAATTAAAACACAAATGTTACAATAACATGTCCATGTACCTACAACTTCCCCCAATAAAAGTTGTGCTATTTAAAAACATATTTGACAAAGTATCAAAAAGACATTTAAAAAAAAACAAAAAAAAAACAAACACTGAATGCAAAAGTAGAAAATCAACTTACAGAAAGATAGAATAATCTATTTCCTTATTCATGCCTATCGGTTGTAAGTACAGTAATTAAGTTTGTGTTTCCAGAAGGCTCCCCCCCTTCTTTAAGAGGGACTCCCTACATATTTCCACCTGTGCGTAAATGAGGTATTATCTATAATTTGGAAATGTAGTTGGCTAATATTGTGGCCAAATACCAAAAATTGGGAGGACACTTGAGCATCTCTATTTCTACACTAATAATGTTCTTATGTTCATTAATCCGAACACTGACTTTACGTGTAGTCTCTCCAATATAAGTTCTTCCACATAAACATTTAATAAAATATACAGCAAAGGTGGTATTACAACTATAGTACCCTTTAATAATACATTTTCCTTGTGTCAAAGATGAACCCTTTATCATGAAATTGCAATTACCAGAATTGAGGCATGGGTAACAGACATTACTTTTGCAGGTAAAAAAAAACAAACTCTCTTTGCACTTCCCACATCTATGTGTACCAGGTCATTTTTATTATTACCTAAAGGCTGACATTGGGGAGTAAATTGAATTCCCTAACTTCTAGATGACACCTACTTAAGATTGTCTAATGTTTGTTGACAATGTTCATAATTGTTTTGCTATATTCATAACAAAAAACAACATTTTCTTCTTAACTGTCTGTCTTGCAACCTCTCCATTTGGCAAATTATTGACTTTCTCCAACTCACCCTATATCAACCCCTAGCCACAATGCTTTCTGCTATATCATTTAATCTCTTTTGTAACTGATCTTTTTCAGACACTATTCTTGCCACTATCATAAATTAGCTATGTGGGAGAGACCATACTTTATTTCTTTGATGATAACTCTGATAGTTAAATAAAATGTTTCTATCACTAGATTTACATACAAATCAGTACAAAAACCACCTTCTTTATAGTAAACGATCATATCCAAAAAATTTAACAGATTCCTTACTAGCCATAAGGGTAAATTTTACAGTATTTGTACTGCTGTTTAACTCCTAAACAAATTTTTCTAGGGTCCCAATGTCGCCATTCCATACTCCAAACACATCATCTATGTAGCCCCACCATGTGGCTGCATATCTCAAAAAAGTTTGTTGTCATAGACAAGCTTTTCTTTATAGACATTCATGAAAATGTTGGCGTGTGTGGAGGCGACATTGGAACTCATAGCTGTCTCCTGCTGATAAAAAAAAAAGGTGTCTTGAAATATAAATTAGTTGCAATACAGTAGAACTCTTAAGATTTCTGTATCTCAGAATATTCTTTACTACTTAACACTTTCTTATTGCTGCAATACCACCTTCACGTTTAATTACGGTATACAGGCTGCATACATCTATATGCAAATAATATGACCATGTCTGAGCTCAGATTCACATTTTTTTAACTTATAATAAAATCACCAGTGTCCCTAATATAGGAGTTGGACAAAACGGTTGCAACACCCTGTCAAGAAAAGTTGCTATATTGGTAAAAACAGGGTTCACCCCAGCCACAATTGTTTGGCATGTTGGGTTTTCCAATTGTTTGTGTACTTTTGGAAAAATGTTGTCACATCATCATTGATGATATTTAACTGAAGGGAAGCCTTCTGGATACACAAACTTAAAGTAAAGGTTAAGTTACCGTAATGTCTATACCGTATAGCATTAAGTGTGTTAAATAAACATAACTTTCATACATCAATTCTTATATTAGTCTGCATTAATCAAGTTATTACCAGAACGTCCACAAATTCAACCCGTTTTTCAGGGGTTTTTTACCGGTGGGTCACGTTTTTGAGTAATCCAATTGAAATGTCGGCCGTCACTTCATGTCATCCGCCCCTTTAGCAGTAAGCGCATGCGCTATTGAAATTATCAGAAGATGCGAAAACACGCGCGCTCCCGTACACATTTGGAAATAATGATCACCCATTAGCTGCATGCGCAGTGGTTCGCAGCATCGCCTATTAGCGCATGCGCAGTTAGAGACTGCAGCACGAACACGCATTTGAAAGACACAGGGACCGCTGAAGACGGAAGTAGGGTATGGGAGGAGTCATTCTCTAAGCGGTAGGGATTTTTAGATATAATTTTTATTAGAAAATATTTAAGTAATGTAAAAAAAAAAACATAGCAACTAGATTAGGGTCGTATGGAGACATGCTAGGTTGTATTGCTTAATCTCAAACTTTACCTTCACCTTACAACCTATAGGCAACTTGATTTTCTTCTTTTGCATTCAGTGTTGGTTTTTTTTATGTCTTTTTGATACTTTGTATAATATGTTTTGAAATAACAGAACTTTTTTGTGGAAGTTGTAGGTAGCTAGAAATTTTGTTGTAACATTTGCTCTGTGTATGAATTCTTTTTTAGTGTAAACAACTAGATTGCGCATGTACAACTGAACACCGATTGGTGGTTAGAGAATTGTCGGGTTATTTAAACAGTGCAGTGTTTGATGCTAGACATGCAAGGAAGAATAAGGGCCTGCTGCCCAAAAATGTTGCTTATTTTCTGTATGACCCTGTGATACTACAATAAGTCTTTTTATTACAAGTGCTGCTGGAAATATTTATGTGATGGAAGAGTTGTCAGTGCTCCGATTAGTGTGCACTAAACTACAGGTGCTGTGTTCCTAATTGAATATTTTCTTTTCAAAATTGAAATGCATTCCTGTTTTACAGTTGTGCTCATAAGTTTACATACCCTGACAGAATATATGATTTCTTGGCCATTTTTCAGAGAATATGAATGATAACACAAAAAAACTTTTCTTTCACTCATGGTTAGTGTTTGGCTGAAGCCGTTTATTATAAATCAACTGTGTTTACTCTTTTTAAATCATAATGACAACAGAAACTACCCAAATGACCCTGATCAAAAGTTTACATACCCTGGTGATTTTGGCCTGATAACATGCACACAAGTTGACACAAAGGGGTTTGAATGGCTATTAAAGGTAACCATCCTCACCTGTGATCTGTTTGCTTGTAATTAGTGTGTGTATAAAAGGTCAATTAGTTTCTGGACTCCTGACAGACCCCTTGCATCTTTCATCCAGTGCTGCACTGACTATTCTGAGTCATGGGGAAAGCAAAAGAACTGTCAAAGGATCTGCGTGAAAAGGTAGTTGAACTGTATAAAACAGGAAAGGGATATAAAAAGATCTCCAAGGAATTGACAATGCAATTCATCAGTATTCAAACTCTAATAAAGAAGTGGAAAATGAGGGGTTCTGTTGAAACCAAACTATGGACGGTAAACCAACTAAAATTTCAGCCACAACTGCCAGGAAAATTGTTCGGGATGCAAAGACAAACCCACAAATAACTTCAGGTGAAATACAGGACATGTGGTATGGCTGTTTCAAGATGCACAATAAGGAGGCACTTGAAGAAAGATGGGCTGCATGGTCGAGTCGCCAGAAGAAAGCCATTACTATACAAATGCCAAAAGTAGCCCGCTTAGAATACGCCAAACAGCACAGAGACAAGCCTCAAACCTTCTGGCACAGTCATTTGGAGTGATGAGACCAAAATTGAGCTTTTTGGCCACAACCATAAACGGTACATTTGGAGAGGAGTCAACAAGGCCTATGAGGAAAGGTACACCATTCCTACTGTGAAACACGGAGGTGGATCGCTGATGTTTTGGGGATGTGTGAGCTACAAAGGCACAGGAAATTTGGTCAGAATTGATGGCAAGATGAATGCAGTATGTTATCAAACAGAACGCCTCATTTTCCACTTCTTGATTAGAGTTTGAACACTGCTGAGTTGCATTCTCAATTCCTTGGATATCTTTTTATATCCCTTTCCTGTTTTATACAGTTCAACTACCTTTTTCCCACAGATCCTTTGACAATTCTTTTTCTTTCCCCATGACTCAGAATCCAGAAACGTCAGAGCAGCACTGGATGAAAGATGCAAGGGTCTGTCAGGAGTCCAAAAACTAATTGACCGTTTATACACACACACTAATTACAAGCAAACAGATCACAGGTGAGGATGGTTACCTTTAATAGCCATTCAAACCCCTTTGTGTCAACTTGTGTGCATGTTATCAGGCCAAAATCTCCAGGGTATGTAAAACTTTGATCAGGGTCATTTGGGTAGTTTCTGTTGTCATTATGATTTAAAAAGAGTAAACACAGTTGATAATAAATGGCTTCAGACAAACACTAACCATGAGTGAAAGAAAATGGCCAAGAAATCATAAATTCTGCCAGGGTATGTAAACTTATGTGCACAACTGTATGTCCCTTTATACTTCAAAAACCAGCACTGCAGCTTAAAAAACAAAATTTATGCTTACCTGACAAAAATTTTTTCTTTCCGGATATGGTGAGTCCACAACGTCATAATTTATTGTTGACTATATCACTCCTGGCCAGCAGGAGGCGGCAAAGAGCACCACAGCCAAGCTGTTAATTATCACTCCCCTTCCCATAAAACCCAGTCATTCAACCGAAGGGAAATTGAGTAAAAAGGAGTAACACAAAAGGTGTAGAGATGCTTGAGGTTTAGTAAATAAATAAAGGTCTTAAAATAAAAGGGTGGGGTCGTGGACTCACCATATCCGGAAATAAATACATTTATCAGGTAAGCATACATTTTGTTTTCTTTCCTAAGACATGGTGAGTCCACGACGTCATCATTTACTGTTGGGAACCAATACCCAAGCTAGAAGATACAGATGACTAGGTAGGGACAAGACAATAGACCTAAACAGAAGGCACCACCGCTTCAAGAACCTTATTCCCAAAAGAAGCCTCAGCTGAGGCAAAAGTATCAAATTTGGAAAAAGCTGAGAAGACCCAGTTGCAGCCTTGCAAATCTGTTCCACAGAAGCTTCATTTTTGAAAGCCCAAGAAGAGGAAACAGCCCTCGTGGAATGATACGTAATCCTCTCAGGCGGCTGCTGTCCAGCAGTCTCATAAGCAACACAAATAATACTTCTCAACCAGAGAGAAAGAAAAGTAGTAGTAGCCTTCAGACCTTTCCCAGAGAAACAAACAGAGCAGAGGACTGGCGAAAATCCTTTGTCGCCTGTAGATAGAATTTTAGAGCATGCATAACATCCAGGATGTGCAACAAACGTTCCTTATGAGAAGAAGGATTAGGACACAGAGAAGGAACAACAATTTCCTGATTAATATTTCTATCGGAAACCACTTTAGGAAGAAACCCTTATTTAGTATGTAGAACCGCCTTATCCGCATGAAAGATAAGGTAAGGCGAATCGCACTGCAAAGCCGAGAGTTAGGAAACTCTCGGAGCAGAAGAGATAGCAAAAAGAAACATAACCTTCCAAGATAATAACTTAATATCTATGGAGTGCAACGGCTCAAACAGAGTCTGCTGTAAAACTTTAAGAACAAGGTTAAGGCTCCAAGGAGGAGCAACAGACTTAAACACAGGCCTGATTCTGACCAGGGCCTGACAAAAGGTTTGAACATCTGGTACATCGGCAGACGTTTGTGTAACAAAACAGACAATGCAGAAATCTGACCTTTCAGAGTACTAACTGAAAATCCCTTCTCCAGAGCTTCCTGGAGAAAAGACAAGATCCTTGGAATCCTAATCCAAGTGTAGCCCTTGGATTCACACCAAAAAAAAAAAAAAAAGGTATTTACGCCATACCTTATGGTAAATCTTTCTAGTAACAGGCTTGCGAGCCTGAATCATGGTCTCAATGACCGACACAGAAAAGCCACGCTTAGACATAACTAAGCGTTCAATCTCCAGTCAGCTTCAGAGAAACGAGATTTAGATGAAGGAATGGACCCTGAGTGAGACGGTCCTTCCTCAGGGGCAACTTCCAAGGTGGAAGAGAAGACATCTTCCCTAGGTCTGCATACCAGATCCTGCGAGGCCACGCAGGGGCTATTAGAATTACTGATGCTTTCTCCTGCTTGATACGAGCAATGACTCGTGGAAGGAGAGCAAACAGAGGAAACAGGTAAGCCAGACTGAAATTCCAAGGAACCGTCAGAGCATCTATCAGAGCGGCCTGCGGATCTCTTGAAGGGGTTAACCCATAATCAGATAGAGCATGCAATTTTAAGCAACTTTCTAATTTACTCCTATTATTAATTTTTCTTCGTTCTCTTGCTATCTTTATTTAAAAAGCAGGAATGTGATGCATAGGAGCCAGCCCATTTCTGGTTGAGAACCTGGGTTATGCTTGCTTATTGGTGGGTAAATGTAAGCCTCCAATAAGCAAGCGCTATCCATAGTGCTGAACCTAAAATGGGCAGGCTTCTAAGATTTACATTCCTGCTTTTAAAATAAAGATAGCAAGAGAACAAAGAAAAATTGATAATAGGAGTAAATTAGAAAGTTAAAATTTCATGATCTGTCTAAATCATGAAAGAAAAAAAAATTGGGTTCAGTGTCCCTTTAAAGAAAAAAAATTGGGTTTAGTATCCCTTTAACGTTTCCTTCTATTCAGCCCTATTTACTTAAATTGGGCAATAGTATTATGTTGCCTAGAAGTGCACATGAATGAGTTATGCGCTTATGAATAAATAGGTTTTTTTTGTTTTTAAGTATTGCAGTCTATGTACTTTACTGCTGATGCAAGCTTGCAATTATTATCACATGGATAGTAAGATGTTGCTCTCATATTTCATACTAAATAAGCTTCCTTGACAGAGTGTAAGCTTTGTGGGGTAGTTTTTTCTGCTACAAGAGCAGTAAAAAAACAAATGTTTATGCAACATATTTTCTTCCTGTCTTTAAAGGGATATGTGACTCATATGCTAAATCATTTGAATGCAATGCATTATATCTGTTAAAAAGCAGCCTAGCAAATATCACATGAACATCTCTATGTAAAAAAGGAAGTTATTTTACCTCAGAATTTCCTCAGTAGCTACATCATATTGTAAAGAACTTTCAAGGGAGCATGTATCTGGCAAAGCAAAGTGTGAACTCAACACTGATTAAGTTGATTGGCGGGTGCTCTTTTTTCCATTATGCAGATAAAAGCAAAAGTGTAGGTAAAGGATAAATGCTCACAGAGCACTTACTATGGTGAGTTAAACGTTTGAGGTAAAATATCTTCCTTTTAGATGTTCGTCTGATATTTTCAAGTCAGATTCTTAAAGATATATTGCATCATTGTAAAGTGACTCAGAAGTTTGGTAACAAATTCCTTTAACAAAACTATAATTATTTAGTCATTAAAGCAAGAATAATCCCATTTGTTTCTGAGGCAGAAAACAATTTCCAGTTAGGTCCCACCCAGACAATAATACACACTAACAATGTCTGTGGGGTGTAAAGCTGTATATGCTGTCAATGACCTAATTTAAAAAGCTAATGTATAGTACAATATCTTCTCTAACTATTTATAAACGGTTTTGGAGCTGCTATGTATTGCTGATTTACCAGTCCTTGTTATTAGGGAAGTTCTCATGGGTGTGTTGTTTAACATCACTGTTATCGCTATTAACAAAACAAGATTTAAGCACTTAGATTTTTATACCAGATTATTCCAAAAGTTGGTTATAAATTTGTGCACAAATGTAGTTTTCCTGAAGCATTACTGCTATTTTTGCATATTAATATTATTAGTAACCACAGAGACACTGAGTATTGTATCTCTGCTGTCATTATATGACATTGCTTCTTAGTCATCTGCTTTATTAAAAAAAAACAGCACTGATTATTTAGTAATGACACTAATACATTGGTAAAACATAATTATGCTAACATATATTTAGCACAAAGAGAAAAACACTGTTAAATGACATTAAGGAAATGAATAGGTTAGTAAGACATAAATGTCAATAGGATGAGTCATACAAACAGATTTTAAAGAACAAGAAGGCAGATCAAATCTGTCCATACTTCCAAAGTGCAGGCTCAATTTCAATGCAGGAAATCTATTCTATGAGTTAATTAGTTTCTGTCAAGAAATGCTACCCTTCAGCTTGTTCTGGTTTTGCTCTTTTAACAATTTTTGTTTCATTATTAGGAGTTATGTCAGCCATTAAAGGGACACTCAGGTTACATTAAATGTTCATGATACAGCATGTAATTTTAAACAACTTTCCAATTTACTTCCATTAAAAAAAAATGTGCACAGTCTTTTATATTTACAATTTTTGAGTCACCAGATCCTACTGAGCATGTGCAAGAATTCACAGACTATACGTATATGTATTTATGATTGGCTGATTGCTATCACATGGTACAAGGGGAGTGGAAATATACATAACTGAAATTTGTTATAATAAAAATCCACTACTCATTTGAAGTTCAGACTAAGTGCTATTGCACTGTCTTGTTATCTTGCAATTGTTGATTATGCAAATCTAATGTGTTGACTGGTCCTTTAAACAAACATACATAATTTAGTAATTTAATAAAATATAATTTAGGAACATTTGTGTGGTATACTAATTATTTGTTTAGTAGAGAACAATGATGAGGGAATAATGAGGGAATAATGAGGGAAAAGGCTCTTAGATCCCTACAGTTGAACGCCCATGAAATGGTAATGTTTTCAGTCATCATACAGCCTAAACAAGGTTTGATCACCACTTGCGCTATTCAATAACAGACAGACGCTTGGGTATTCTTTAACAATAATCTACTCATAGCTCTCTGCGCCAGTGTGCCTGACCACAGCACAGAATGTGCAGTCGGCTAAAGTCAACTGAGCAATATTTTCCCTATTTTGTCTAAAATCACATTACCCCCCTATATTAGCTTTATAAAATGACAGCAACGGGGATGTCTCACTCAGTACAATGAAAGGTATAGTGGAATTACCCAAATGAAAATGGTCTCATTAGACATGACAGATACATTTAAAAAAAAAAAAAAATTAAATACAAGGAAATGTGCATGACATTTCTCATTTGATAAATAATAGGAACACAGTGACTGCTTACACATAGTAATGGGTACATGGCTATCTCATGAGATGCAGTGAAAGATAAAAGGGCTGTCTGATAAGATTGTGTGACAGATACAGGACATCAGACAAACTGACAGGCACTGGGTTCAGTTGTCTCCTTAGATACAATGTCAGACACAGGGGATGCCTATGGTACAAGTGGTGTCTCATTATATATGATGACTGGTACAGAGGGTAGATACATTAATAGAGGAAAATAAGAAGAGAAACGAAATGTAAAAATTTTTGCAATGAAAAGTAGAGAGGGAGTGACTTTGTTTATCTACAGTAACGGATACATGGGTACATGATTAGAAGTAGCGACATACATGGGCTGTCTGTTTGGATCTAGTGACAAATATGTACAGAACATGAGACAGAACAGCAGGTACATCTAACAGGATATAATGAAAAACGGGGTATCTAAGATACAAAGACGAGCAGAGGGGGGGGGGTAAATACAACGTCAGACATAGGGAGCGTCAGAGAGAAGACATATCAGATGTCATTAGATATTTATGTAAGGGGTCTCTGAAACACTGTGATCGGTAGAGGTAAACATAAACACGGTTGTTGTAAAATACAGTTTCTGTGACTATTTACATATGATTTCGCCCACAGACCAATCATGCATAATCCCCCCCATACAACTAACCTCAGGTAACTATGCCGTCATCTGTAGCAGACAAAACCTCTGCCCTCACACTGTAGCCATCTTGTCTCTGTGCCTAGTCAGGGACAGTATCAACACACTAGACCACGTGATGTCTCAGTGACGTGTTTGTGGGTTGGCAGTGGGCGTGACCAGAAGCTTCTAATTCTGATGAGGGATACTGTTGCCATGGTGACGTGCTTCAGTCTGGTTGTAAAAATCTGATAATACATATAAAACACTATTATATATTACATATTTCATATAGTTGTCGCCTCCCAAGTTCATATATCTACTACTACAGAACTGCAGAGTAGTTGTGTGCAAGCCTACACGGTCAGCATAAAGCTGTCGTCCTGGCCGCTGTGATTGATCCGGTTAAAATGGAATTTGACAGATTTTCTCAGGGTCTCCTGCAGTGATCAGAAGTTTAGGCGTGGCTCTTTTGTTATTTCTTGGCTGTTTTGGTGTTCAACCCCTATATGTTATTCCAACTGAGTTAGGTGAAGCACTAAAGACACATATATCATGTCCTGTGCTAGTATATGAGGAATATGTTGATTATATAGAGCTACTATATGCGGAATTGAAGTGCTATACACTTTGGAGATCTAGAACAACCTCATATAAACTCATATGAACTCCCTAGTGTCATGTTATCAAGTAACCATATGAACCTATGTAGAAAAATCAAATACATTTCATTCTCACCGAATGGAACATATATGTACCATCTCATTATATATGTGGGTATTGGAACTCATTCATCTCCTTTCTACGTAATAGGGGTCTAAGCTTTATCATGTTACACTAGATCTAACAGTAGTTGCAACAATGTACACATGTTTTATAATAAACATCTTTGTCAAACTTATATGGCTAAGCTTCCACAAATATAAGCACTAGAGAAATACAAGAACATTGAATTTAAAACCAGACAGAGGAGGAGATCGTAACAAGATGCTCCTAAAACGGGAGGCGGAGCGGATCTTCCGCTTAGGAACCATATACCCTGGCGGACTTAAAGGGACATTAAACACTTTGAGATAGTAATATAAAATGATAAATTGTATATAATAAAACAACTCTGCAATATACTTTCATTATTTATTTTGTCCTCTTTACCTGTAATTCCATTCGGAAATTGTGAGCTTTTCAGTTCCTGTTAGAAATGGAAGTGCAGAACACTGTTGTATCCCACACAGCCATTGGCTACACACTCTAGTGACCTATTTATAACTGTCCCTAATTGGCCACAGCAGAGAAGGTAACACAAGTTACAACATGGCAGCTCACAGTGTTTTATAGACACTAAAATTTTACACTTATTTTGTCACTTTTTAAACAACTAATGAAACTTTAAAAAATACATCTACATGTTAGTCATGGACTAATCTTTTCTTTGAATGCATCATTCTATCTAGCATGTATTTAGTGTTTAATGTCCCTTTAATTCAGTACCGGACTTCAGGGCCATGATCTAGGAGACTTGAAACAAACCGGGGGTGCGGAATCTCAGTGGGGGTAATTGCAATCAGTTTGGCGGGAACAGCACACCATTAGGTGTGCAGTTTCCCCATGTACTGAGTTGTGGGGGTCAGTATGAATAGGGTCTTACTGGTGTGGACCTGGTTCATGTCTTTCCCTCCACCCCTGCTGGAGTATTAGTCACTCAAGTAGTCAGTGCATCCTAGTAGCCTGTGGCTGGCCTATTCATGGCTGGCATGACATATTCAAGAAAGGTCTCAATTCATATACATCTGATTACATTTATAGTAATATAGATGGACAGCGATGTTTGCATGAATCACAGTACTAATGCTCATATTTGTTTTTAAAATTCAATGTTCTTGTATTTCTCTAGTGCTTATATTTGTGGAAGCTTAGCCATATAATTTGGCAAAGATGTTTATTATAAAACATGTGTACATTGTTGCAACTACTGTTAGATCTAGTGTAACATAATAAAGCTTAGACCCCTATTACGTAGAAAGGAGATGAATGAGTTCCAATACCCACATATATAATGAGATGGTACATATATGTTCCATTCGGTGAGAACGAAATGTATTTGATTTTTCTACATAGGTTCATATGGTTACTTGATTTTTTTTTTTAAACATTATTTTTATTATTTTTTCAGAAAGATAAAAAGAAAAAGTAGTTACAATCACAGGAAATACCACACAGGGTATACGACAACAACAAAAAAGATAAGAAAAGAATATGCAAAGAGAAACTTGCAACCACCGCTCCTGCAGCTGTGGTTGTAAACACAAAATACAGTATCTTTGGCATATTGCATAAAGAAGAAAACTAGAGTCCCTGTGGTTTAAAAAATTTGGTTTCAACTAAAGTAAACTAAAGTACAATAGTAACAGAACCTCTGTTATCCAATTTCTTAAGTTTTTTATTTCTTATTGAAAATCTGATCTAAAAAAATAAAAATAAAAAGAGGACTATTGTATTGTGTTGCATAACCAGGCTCATGGTTGGATGCTAAGGCCCTAATCCGCCAGGGCAGAGCCATAGCTACTTCAACAATGACAGAAACAAAAACCGAAAACAAAAACAGGAAGGAAAAAAAAAAAAAAAAAAAAAAAAGGGGGGGGGGGGGGGGGGAGAAAAACTTCCTCTTCCCGGGCCTTCCTCACAACTTTAATACAGTACATATCCTCAAATAGAAAGTTCACCTCTAAGGCAAGCTTCTAGAACAGGGACTGAGTTACGGAACGGAAAAATGTATTGTTTTTGTATGTCCGAAGGTAGACTTTGTAGGAAATTAATCCATTTATTAAGAAATTTTTTAATCTCCTGTTCTGAGTCGATCGAAGTATCGTATTGTTCAATGGTTAATTTCAGGTGCATATTATTTAAAAATTGCACAAAGCTGGGGGAGCTCTTTGATTGCCAGGAAGCAAAAATAGTATTCCTAGCACATAAAATTGTAAAATTTACGAACGTTATGTTCAAATTGAATGTTGGAAGTGACTTTTCGTATAACAAAATAATATCATCTACTTTGAGGTGGATCTGGTACCTAAGAATTTTTGAGAGCCAAAATGAAATTTTAGCCCAAAAGGATGCAACCTTTGGGCAACTCCAAATACAATGGATCAAATTGGCCATTGGGAAATTACATCTCCAGCAGGCATAACATTGATTTTTATTCCAAAGATTTAATGCATGGGGCGTTACATATGTGCGATTAATCAATTTTAATTGTGCCTCTCTCCAAGCTAGTAACGGAGTAGCCTGCCAGGCCCTCAAAAAACTTTTACTAATTGCTTCAGTGTCAATCCCTGGCATGTCAATTGACCACCTTTGTACCAGGCCAGTAAGATGCTTCTCTCCTTCTTTCTGCAATAACAATTTATACCAGTAGGAGATGGAGTGCACACCAGCACGGAAGAGGGCGATCCCTGTATGCAAGCCTTCCCAGCCTGTATTATCAAAACTAGTTTTCTTAGTGTTCAAAAAGTGTCTGACTTGTAGATATCCAAAGAAATCTTTATTGTCAATTTGGAATTTAGTTTTGATGTTTTCAAATGAAAAAAGGTTTCCAAACTCCCGGTTGATACATTGATCAAAGTAAATCAGACCCTTAACCTGCCAATTTTTAAAGATCTTGTTGTTTATACCTTCTGTGAATTCAGGATTACCTGTGATGGGTAGATATTTAGAATAGCTATGATCGGCTTTTAAAGATTTACATACCTTATGCCATGCGATAATAGGATTTTTAAAAGTGCAAATTTTTTTCATCATAATAGGTAGTTTAGATATATTTAAATGGATGAGCGCTTTAAGAAAAAAGGGCAAGAAAAAGTCCTGTTCTAACTCCTTTATTTGAAAGTGTCCCACGTCCATTAGCCAGTCTGGAATAATTTTAACCAGACAGGCCCAATTGTATTTTTGAAGACAGGGAAAACCAAATCCCGCCGAGTCTCTCTCAAGGATAAGTTTATTTAAGGATAATTTAACTTTTTCTTTCCCCCACAAAAAGATCTTAAAGGTTTTATTCATTCTTTTCAGATCACAAGATTTTATAAACAGAGGCATATTCTGCATTATATATAGAAATTTAGGGAGAATAGTCATTTTAATCAAGTTTATTTTTCCTGCTAATGTAAGCGGGAAGTTTAACCATCTTGATAGGTCATTTTCCACTTTGTTAATAAGCCCTGCAAAATTTTCCTCATACCATTTTTCTGGCGAAATATTAACATTAATCCCTAAATACCTCAAACTCTCGACTTCCTTAAATGGACATTGACTTTTACAGTTACCTGACTTTTGAACCCATAGTATTTCCGATTTTTGTGAGTTTACCTTGTACCCAGAAAACGTACTAAAACTGTCAAGAATTTTCATGAGTTTTGGAATGTTTTCCTCTGCTTTACTGATGAACACCAATAAGTCGTCCGCATAGAGGGATATTCTGAACTCTTTAGAGCCCACTCTAATACCTTGCAAGTTATTCCTCAACACTGTTGCTAATGGTTCTATACATAAATTAAACAGCAAAGGTGATAGCGGGCATCCTTGTCTAGTCCCTCTATTCAATTGGAAACTCTCAGATAATAGGCCATTTACCACTAAAGCTGAAAATGGGTTATCATAAAGTTTAAAAATAAATTTAAGGAAATTACCTATTAGGCCAAAACGAGCTAAAGAGTTAAAGAGGTGCTGCCACTCTATCGCGTCGAAAGCTTTTTCGGCGTCTATGGCGATCACTGCCTTATCATCCCTCTGATATGTATTATCCTTAACCTGAGCATTATAGTAGTCTACTGTCAAGAGCAGTTTCCTTAAGTTGGTGAATGAGGACCTGCCCTTCATAAATCCAGTTTGGTCACTATGTATTAACCTTGGTAATAACTTCTGGAGTCTTGCTGCTATTATAGCTGTTAATATTTTGTAATCGGAATTGAGCAATGAAATTGGGCGGTAGGCATCCAGAGATTCGGGATCTTTACCTTTTTAGGGAATTAAAATTATTGTTGACCTAGTGAATTCTTTAGATGGAGTTGCACCTTTAATATAAAAGTAATTAAATAGGTCAACCAAATATTCTACAATGTTATTTTGTAAAATTTTATAATATTCGTTTGGGAGCGCATCCGGCCCTGCAGCTTTATTCCAGGCTAAATTATTGATTGTTTTCTCAACTTCCTCTTGCGAAATTGGACTATTTAGTTCTGTTAACTCTTCTTTCCCGAGGTTTGGTAGATTACATGCTTCCCAGAACTTTGTCTTATTATCCTCATTACTTACGGAGGATGAAAAAATTTGCTTATAATATTTTAAAAATTCCGCGCTGATATCATTAAGTTGGGTTAGTCTTTTCTTATCACTTTTTATGGCCAAGATAGATCTTGAACCCTTAGCTACTTTAACCAGGTTGGAAAGGCATTTGCCCATTTTCCCCCCATGTCTATAATATTTAGCATTTGTTTTTACAACTTCTAAGGCTGCATTCTGATGTAAGAAAATTTCCCTTTCCCTCTTTGCTTGCTGGTATGCACTCCATCCTCCACTTGACAGATCCCTTAAGTAGGCATTGTATGCATTAACTAATTGATTGGCAAGTTGTGTGTTGCGCTCACTATTCTTTTTTTTAATATGGCACAGGTATGCCTTTATTTCTCCCCGCAACACCGCTTTAGAGGCTTGCCATACAATTTCGGGGTTTTGAACTGAGATTTGGTTAATGTAAATATATTCTTTCCATTTTTCATTTAGCCAAATTTTAAATTTGGAGTTATTAGTGAGGTATTTTGGAAAGCTAAACGAAAGATAAGATCTTTTTATCAGGTCAGTTTGCAATTGGATTATAACAGGGGCGTGATCTGACAAAATAATTGCAGGAATTTCTGTCCTTGGTATCCTGCCTGCTAATTTTTTATCTATTAAAAAATAATCAATACGTGAGAAAGTTTTGTGTGTTTTAGATTCACAAGTATATTCTTTTACATCGGGATTTTGCAATCTCCAGATGTCCACCAAGTTCAATGTTTTTTTGAATTTTTTTAAAATCTTTGTCTCGGCCTTATAGCTTTTATTTTTACTGTTGTTTTTTTTTTTTAGTCATGCTATCCATTCTATGTGAGCGATCCAGGGGATATTGTGTAATTAGATTTAAATCACCTGCTATAATCAGACCTTCATCTAAGTAATTTGTTAGTCTCCTTGTTAGGTTCTTCCAGAATTCTTTATCACTGGTGTTTGGAGCATAGATATTACATAACGTATATTTATGATTGGCTATAACTACCTGTACTATAATCAGTCTACCTTCTTCATCAATAGGTTTATGTGTTATTTTGTAGTCTAAATTTTTATGGAACAATATTGCTACTCCCCTCTTTCTTTTGATGCCCGAAGTCGCCACTACTTCACCGACCCAGCCTGACTTAAGTTTAAGAGCTTCATTAGCTACCACATATGTTTCTTGTAAAAAAGCAATTTGCGCCCTGCACCCCTTTAAGTGTTTCAAAATGGCTTTTCGCTTAATAGGTGTTGTTATTCCGCGAACGTTCCAGGAAACCAGATTAATCACTGTCTCACTCATATTTTATTGATGGACCAGGGATGAGGAAGGCCAGGGAGAGTAATAAAAGGGGATAATATAAAAAAAAAAAAAAAAAAAAGAAGAAAAAGGAAAAATGGAAAAGGGGGATGAACCCTCTTTTGGAATAAAAAAAACTTTTTTGAGACCCTTTCATTATGACTTTTCGATGTTGCCATTACTTACATCAAAGGATTTATCTACGAACAACTATATTTAATTCTTATTCGATTATCTCTAGTTGTTCCTAAATATTATCCAGAAAGGAATTAGCTTCCGATTTGTTAGACAAAACGTGCCATTCTCCAGACTTCAGCACTTTGATCTTAGCTGGATATAAAAGAAAAGCATTGAAAACTTTTTCTATGAGTTTAGAACAAAACGGAGCCATTTCCTTTCTGCGATTAGAGGTCTCAGTAGAATAATCTTGAAAAAGAAAGATTTTTTTGTCATTTACAAGAACTGTGGCTCTCTTTTTCCTATAATAACTCATAATGGCAACTTTATCTTGAAAATGCGAAAATTTCACAATTATGGGTCTATTTAGTACGGTACCGTCTGGTCTTTTTTTTTCGGGACCTATTCTATGAATTCTTTCAATCAATATTTTAGTTCGGCTAGTAGGCATCTCTAATAGATTTGGTAGTATTTCATCCATAAAATTATTAAGGTCAGCATATTCTTGGGTTTCAGGAACACCTACTATTCTTAGATTATTGCGTCTGGAACGATCTTCTAGATCGTCCAGTCTATCCTGTAATTTTTTGATTGTATAATCATAATGCTTAGAGTCTTGCTCTCGTGAGTTCAATCTATCTTCAATTTCGGAGATTCTAGCCTCTGCTTCATCTAACCTGTTGTTGAACTGCCTTACTTCCATTGATAATGCTGCTACATCCTGTCTGATCAACTCTAGGTGGGGTAACATTGATAGTGAAAACTGTTCTACCAATTGTTGAACATCTAGATTTGTCTGGAAAGTAGCAGGTTCCTCTGTTATACTATCTTGGGATAACGAGGTCTGAGGTTTAGCTTTGTGTTTGTCTTTTCTTGGTGGCATCGTGGGTGATTTATTTTTAGCTATATGTACGAATTTCTCCATATAAAATGCAAAAAGAGTGCTAAAAAAGTGAAGAATGTGGTGAGGTGAAAAAGAGAGAGAGAAGAGAAAAAAAAATGGTGTGTGAAGTGAAGTATGAGCTGTGTCTTACTTAAGAGTGAGAGAAAAGAGAAAAAGGGTGAAAATAAGAAGTGTGAGTATGAAGTGCAATAAAAAAGGACAATCCTCAAGTGGGAATTAGTGCTTTTATAAGAATGTGTATAAAATGTGAGAAAAAAAAGTCTGTAGACTAAACTAGACGGAAAAAAAAAATTCTGCTTTAATTAATTTTCTTGCTCCTTTATTATTTCCTTCTTCCTCCCTCGCCTCAGTAATCTATAGTTTAAACCAGAGTGTTTATGTAGAAGATTAGCAATTCATTTTAGATGTCAGCCAGAGAAAAAAAATAAAAAAAATTAAAAAAAAAAATAATTAGGTAGTCTCTTTAACTTAGGGGATTCTTAGTTATTACAATCACCCGACTAAAGAACTAGTAGACAGAGGGACACAATTTTAGTAACTCCTCAGCATCAAAAAAGTTAGCTCTGGGTGTGCCCACCAGAGTGAGTGACATAAATCTGTCTTTATCTAACCAGTAGCAGTATTCTCTGAATAACTGTCGACCCTTAGTTCACACAAATTGCTTTACAATTAATTGGGCCGATATAATATGATATAATATAGAACATCATAACTTTAAAAATCATTCAATTCCAACTAGCAGATATTACATTTTGGTCATTGCTGCAAAAACAAAACAAACAAGCAAAAAAAGAGAAAAAAAATGAAATTAGATACATTAGCTAGTACATTGCTCTACGCAACCATTTGTCCAATACAAAATCCTTCCTTCCCCCTTTCTTCTTTTATCCAAAAGCACTCCTGCAAGATTAAGGCTAGCTTCACTGGGATGCCATTTACCCTGAGGGGGGACTTAAGTCCATAAGTTCATGCCGCTTCCTGGCTTCCTGAACCAGGTCAGGGGCCTTTGATACGCGGATGATTTATATCTATATACAGAAATGTTCATTTACCTTCACCCGCCTTCTCTAGGGCCCAGACTAGATTAGCCTTTTATATCATGTGAGGGGGGGGAGACATAAATACCCACTTCTACTACTGCGAAATGCCAAGTGTGAGAAGGAATGTGAGCTTTATTGGGTTGCTATTAGAGCACAGTCCAGCAAAATCCTGAATATCCTGACTGACTTCACTGGGATGTGTAGATTTTGGGGGTAGGGCTTAGTAATAACACAGTTAATCTATTCCCAGATTGTAAAAGTTTATATTGCAAATTTTTATCCTTCCCTTATTTCCTCTCTCCTTTTTCTTTTCCTTGTTCTTTGCCAGCTCTTTTAAGGTAATGCACACAGACTTCACCTACCCTCTTACACACCCAGACTTACACTCCAGGGGGACATAAATTATTGGATATTAAATCTGATAAGGAAAAAAGTACTCCCCAAATTACACTTTTACTGGTATGGGAAAGTCCTCCAAAATGCTGTATAACTTTCTTGACCCAAATCCTGTGCTACAACATACTGACAGGCACTAGTTAGAGGAGGGCCAATACTATGTTTAAGAAACAGGGATCCTGTTTAGCAGTCAGCAACAAACAGTCCTTGGCCAGGGGACTTATTCAGGGCCAATTTAGAGTTACCGGATCAAGCACACGGCAGCGTGCTTTGAACGACTTCCTCGCCGCTTCTCCACTCCTTACTCCCGCGGCCTCACTCAGGCGGGACCAGGCTGCCACGAGCTGTGTCGCCCTCGCGGAACTGAAGTGCAGGTGTGAGCCGGCCAGAGATGCTTGGATCGTGTCAGCGCTGTGAACTTCCGCCCGACTGGGTACTCCTCCTGCCGTATAGTAGCTAACCCGGCGGGCTGCTGGCACTAGCAAGCTACGCTGCGATGAACTCCTGGAGGCTCGTGGGCCTACACACCGCACTCACTGCTCACGCACGTCAGGCGCGCACGTCAGGACTGCTGACGTCAGATCCGGACAATTCCATATGGTTACTTGATAACATGACACTAGGGAGTTCATATGAGTTTATATGAGGTTGTTCTAGCTCTCCAAAGTGTATAACACTTCAATTCCGCATATAGTAGCTCTATATAATCAACATATATTCCTCATATACTAGCACAGGACATGATAGATGTGTCTTTAGTGCTTCGCCTAACTCAGTTGGAATAACATATATATAGTGGGTGTGTATTGACCGGTGACACATTCAATAACTCTACCTGGTTACTATTTGGTAGTGGAATAGGTTGATTGTATATAGTATGGGTAACACTCATTATTTTTATTTTTTGACAATTAACACAGTTTTGACACACAGGAAACGCTGCTAGATTGAAGTATCTAATTGTCTAACAGGATTAGAATACTAAGTATCGCCCGCTACACATTACTAGAAGTCGTATGATTGGGTAATAGCGTTGGAGGGAGGAGACTTCCACTGTCACGATTCTGCCATGGGCTTTAATTGATACTATGGCCCCTAGTTATCAAGCCGTCAACCTCAAATACGATGGAATTCTGCAGCGTATTTGTGGCGAGGCTGATTCGCCTTAGTTATTAAGCCCTTTACACCGGCAAAAGTAGAATTTTGTGACGTAAGCTTTGATCCGCCGGACTCAGTCCGACACAGATCGATTCTTACGTCACTCCAGATGTTCCGCACACAAGTTCGGCACAATCTGACTACTTTTGCTAGTTATCAAAAAACTAGCAGGTACGCTCTGCACTTTTCCGGGCCCAGCGTACCTGGTTTTCAAACCGCCGCCCTGGAGGCGGCGGATCCCTTAGGAATCAATGGGAGTCTGACCATAGCGAAAGTTCATGTTCGCTGCTGCCCGACATCCCATTGATTCCTATGGGAGATGTCTTCACCTAACACCCTAACATGTACCCCGATTCTAAACACCCCTAATCTGTCCCCCCCTACACCGCCGCAACTATATAAATGTATTACCCCCTAAACCGCCGCTCCCGGAGCCCACCGCAAGCTACATTATACATATTAACCCCTAATCTGTCCCCCCTACACCGCTGCAACTAAATAAAGTTATTAACCCCTAAACCGCCGCTCCCAGACACCGCCGCAACCATAATAAATGTATTAACCCCGCCGCCACCTATATTAAACTTATTAACCCATAATCTGCCCCCCCTACACTGTCGCCACCTATAATACATTTATTAACCCCTATCCTGCCCCCCCTACACCGCTGCAACCTATAATAAAATTATTAACCCCTAAACCTAAGTCTAACCCTAACCCTAACACCCCCTAAATTAAATATTAATTAAATACATCAAAATAAATTTAACTCTTATTAAATTAATTATTCCTATTTAAAACTAAATACTTACCTTTAAAATAAACCCTAATATAGCTACAATATAAATAATAATTTTATTGTAGCTATTTTAGGATTTATTTTTATTTTACAGGCAAATTTCAATTTATTTTAACTAGGTACAATAGCTATTAAATAGTTATTAACTATTTAATAGCTACCTAGTTAAAATAAAGAGAAATTAACCTGTGAAATAAAAACTAACCTAAGTTACAATTACATCTAACACTACACTATACTTAAATAAATTATTCCTATTTAAAACTAAATACTTACCTGTAAAATAAACCCTAAGATAGCTACAATGTAATTAATAATTACATTGTAGCTATCTTAGGATTTATATTTATTTTACAGGTAACTTTGTATTTATTTCTTCTGTTATGTGTGATCAGTCCACGGGTCATCATTACTTCTGGGATATAACTCCTCCCCAACAGGAAATGCAAGAGGATTCACCCAGCAGAGCTGCATATAGCTCCTCCCCTCTACGTCAGTCCCAGTCATTCTCTTGCACCCAACGACTAGATAGGATGTGTGAGAGGACTATGGTGAAAAAAAGATTATAACCAAGTTGCAAGTTTATTGCTAGTGTGTTAAACATGTCTGACTCAGAGGAAGATATCTGTGTCATTTGTTCCAATGCCAAGGTGGAGCCCAATAGAAATTTATGTACTAACTGTATTGATGCTACTTTAAATAAAAGTCAATCTGTACAATTTGAACAAATTTCACCAAACAGCGAGGGGAGAGTTATGCCGACTAACTCGCCTCACGCGGCAGTACCTGCATCTCCCGCCCGGGAGGTGCGTGATATTATGGCGCCTAGTACATCTGGGCGGCCATTACAGATAACATTACAAGATATGGCTACTGTTATGACTGAAGTTTTGTCTAAATTACCAGAACTAAGAGGCAAGCGTGATCACTCTGGGGTGAGAACAGAGTGCGCTGACAATACTAGGGCCATGTCTGATACTGCGTCACAGCTTGCAGAGCATGAGGACGGAGAGCTTCATTCTGTAGGTGACGGTTCTGATCCAAACAGATTGGATTCAGATATTTCAAATTTTAAATTTAAATTGGAGAACCTCCGTGTATTACTAGGGGAGGTCTTAGCAGCTCTCAATGATTGTAACACCGTTGCAATACCAGAGAAACTGTGTAGGTTGGATAAATACTTTGCGGTACCGGCGAGTACTGACGTTTTTCCTATACCTAAGAGACTAACTGAAATTGTTACTAAGGAGTGGGATAGACCCGGTGTGCCGTTCTCACCCCCTCCAATATTTAGAAAGATGTTTCCAATAGACACCACCACTCGGGACTTATGGCAAACGGTCCCTAAGGTGGAGGGAGCAGTTTCTACTTTAGCTAAGCGTACCACTATCCCGGTGGAGGATAGCTGTGCTTTTTCAGATCCAATGGATAAAAAATTAGAGGGTTACCTTAAGAAAATGTTTGTTCAACAAGGTTTTATATTGCAACCCCTTGCATGTATCGCGCCGATTACGGCTGCGGCAGCATTTTGGATTGAGTCTCTGGAAGAGAACCTTAGTTCATCTACGCTAGACGACATTACGGACAGGCTTAGAGTCCTTAAACTAGCTAATTCATTCATTTCGGAGGCCGTAGTACATTTAACCAAACTTACGGCTAAGAACTCAGGATTCGCCATACAGGCACGTAGGGCGCTGTGGCTAAAATCCTGGTCAGCTGATGTTACTTCTAAGTCCAAATTACTTAATATACCTTTCAAGGGGCAGTCTTTATTTGGGCCCGGTTTGAAAGAAATTATCGCTGACATTACAGGAGGTAAGGGCCACGCCCTACCTCAAGACAAAGCCAAAGCTAAGGCTAGACAGTCTAATTTTCGTCCCTTTCGGAATTTCAAAACAGGAGCAGCATCAACCTCCACTGCACCAAAACAGGAGGGAGCTGTTGCTCGTTACAGGCAAGGCTGGAAGCCTAACCAGTCCTGGAACAAGAGCAAGCAGGCCAGGAAACCTGCTGCTGCCCCAAAGACAGCATGAACCGAGAGCCCCCGATCCGGGACCGGATCTAGTGGGGGGCAGACTTTCTCTCTTCGCCCAGGCCTGGGCAAGAGATGTTCAGGATCCCTGGGCGCTAGAGATCATATCTCAGGGATACCTTCTAGACTTCAAATTATCTCCCCCAAGAGGGAGATTTCATCTGTCAAGGTTGTCAACAAACCAGATAAAGAAAGAAGCGTTTCTACGCTGTGTACAAGATCTGTTATTAATGGGAGTGATCCATCCGGTTCCGCGGTCGGAACAAGGACAAGGGTTCTACTCAAGCCTGTTTGTGGTTCCCAAAAAAGAGGGAACTTTCAGGCCAATCTTAGATTTAAAGATTCTAAACAAATTCCTAAGAGTTCCATCGTTCAAAATGGAAACTATTCGGACAATCTTACCCATGATCCAAAAGGGTCAGTACATGACCACAGTGGATTTAAAAGATGCTTACCTTCACATACCGATTCACAAAGATCATCACCGGTATCTAAGGTTTGCCTTCTTAGACAGGCACTACCAGTTTGTAGCTCTTCCATTCGGATTGGCTACGGCTCCAAGAATCTTCACAAAGGTTCTGGGTGCCCTTCTGGCGGTACTAAGACCGCGAGGGATTTCGGTAGCTCCGTACCTAGACGACATTCTAATACAAGCTTCAAGCTTTCAAACTGCCAAGTCTCATACAGAGTTAGTTCTGGCATTTCTAAGGTCGCATGGATGGAAAGTGAACGAAAGAAGAGTTCTCTTTTTCCTCTCACAAGAGTTCCATTCTTGGGGACTCTTATAGATTCTGTAGAAATGAAGATTTACCTGACAGAAGACAGGTTAACAAAGCTTCAAAATGCATGCCGTGTCCTTCATTCCATTCAACACCCGTCAGTAGCTCAATGCATGGAGGTGATCGGCTTAATGGTAGCGGCAATGGACATAGTACCTTTTGCACGCCTACACCTCAGACCGCTGCAATTGTGCATGCTAAGTCAGTGGAATGGGGATTACTCAGATTTGTCCCCTACTCTGAATCTGAATCAAGAGACCAGAAATTCTCTTCTATGGTGGCTTTATCGGCCACACCTGTCCAGGGGGATGCCATTCAGCAGGCCAGACTGGACAATTGTAACAACAGACGCCAGCCTACTAGGTTGGGGCGCTGTCTGGAATTCTCTGAAGGCTCAGGGACTATGGAATCAGGAGGAGAGTCTCCTTCCAATAAACATCCTGGAATTGAGAGCAGTTCTCAATGCCCTTCTGGCTTGGCCCCAATTAACAACTCGGGGGTTCATCAGGTTTCAGTCGGACAACATCACGACTGTAGCTTACATCAACCATCAGGGAGGGACAAGAAGCTCCCTAGCAATGATGGAAGTATCAAAGATAATTCGCTGGGCAGAGTCTCACTCTTGCCACCTGTCAGCAATCCACATCCCGGGAGTGGAGAACTGGGAGGCGGATTTCTTGAGTCGCCAGACTTTTCATCCGGGGGAGTGGGAACTTCATCCGGAGGTCTTTGCCCAAATACTTCGACGTTGGGGCAAACCAGAGATAGATCTCATGGCGTCTCGCCAGAACGCCAAACTTCCTCTCTACGGGTCCAGATCCAGGGATCCGGGAGCGGTTCTGATAGATGCTTTGACAGCACCTTGGAACTTCGGGATGGCTTATGTGTTTCCACCCTTCCCGCTGCTTCCTCGATTGATTGCCAAAATCAAACAGGAGAGAGCATCAGTGATTCTAATAGCGCCTGCATGGCCACGCAGGACTTGGTATGCAGATCTAGTGGACATGTCATCCTGTCCGCCTTGGTCTCTACCTCTAAGACAGGACCTTCTGATACAGGGTCCATTCAAACATCAAAATCTAACTTCTCTGAAGCTGACTGCTTGGAAATTGAACGCTTGATTTTATCAAAACGTGGTTTTTCTGAGTCGGTTATTGATACCCTGATACAGGCTAGGAAGCCTGTTACCAGAAGGATTTACCATAAAATATGGCGTAAATACCTATACTGGTGCGAATCCAAAGGTTACTCCTGGAGTAAGGTTAGGATCGCTAGGATATTGTCCTTTCTACAAGAAGGTTTAGAAAAGGGTTTATCAGCTAGTTCATTAAAGGGACAGATTTCAGCTCTGTCCATCTTGTTACACAGGCGTCTGTCAGAAAATCCAGACGTCCAGGCCTTTTGTCAGGCTTTAGCTAGGATCAAGCCTGTGTTTAAAGCTGTTGCTCCGCCATGGAGTTTAAACTTAGTTCTTAACGTTTTACAGGGTGTTCCGTTTGAACCCCTTCATTCCATTGATATAAAATTGTTATCTTGGAAAGTTCTGTTTTTAATGGCTATTTCCTCGGCTCGAAGAGTCTCTGAGTTATCAGCCTTACATTGTGATTCTCCTTATCTGATTTTTCACTCAGACAAGGTAGTTCTGCGTACTAAACCTGGGTTCTTACCTAAGGTAGTCACTAACAGGAATATCAATCAAGAGATTGTTGTTCCATCCTTGTGTCCAAATCCTTCTTCAAAGAAGGAACGTCTTCTACACAATCTGGATGTAGTTCGTGCCCTCAAGTTCTACTTGCAGGCAACTAAAGATTTTCGCCAAACTTCTTCCCTGTTTGTCGTTTATTCTGGACAGAGGAGAGGTCAAAAAGCTTCTGCTACCTCTCTCTCTTTTTGGCTTCGTAGCATAATACGTTTAGCCTATGAGACTGCTGGACAGCAGCCTCCTGAAAGAATTACAGCTCACTCCACTAGAGCTGTGGCTTCCACTTGGGCCTTTAAGAATGAGGCCTCTGTTGAACAGATTTGCAAGGCTGCAACTTGGTCTTCGCTTCATACTTTTTCCAAATTTTACAAATTTGACACTTTTGCTTCTTCGGAGGCTATTTTTGGGAGAAAGGTTCTTCAGGCAGTGGTTCCTTCTGTATAATGAGCCTGCCTATCCCTCCCGTCATCCGTGTACTTTTGCTTTGGTATTGGTATCCCAGAAGTAATGATGACCCGTGGACTGATCACACATAACAGAAGAAAACATAATTTATGCTTACCTGATAAATTCCTTTCTTCTGTTGTGTGATCAGTCCACGGCCCGCCCTGTTTTAAGGCAGGTAAATATCTTTTAAATTATACTCCAGTCACCACTTCACCCTTGGTTACTCCTTTCTCGTTGATTCTTGGTCGAATGACTGGGACTGACGTAGAGGGGAGGAGCTATATGC
Source organism: Bombina bombina (assembly GCF_027579735.1). NCBI lineage: Eukaryota > Metazoa > Chordata > Amphibia > Anura > Bombinatoridae > Bombina > Bombina bombina. The sequence goes on along the minus strand of NC_069502.1, from coordinate 174,790,833 downwards.
AGCTCTGCTGGGTGAATCCTCTTGCATTTCCTGTTGGGGAGGAGTTATATCCCAGAAGTAATGATGACCCGTGGACTGATCACACAACAGAAGAAAGGAATTTATCAGGTAAGCATAAATTATGTTTTTAGCTAGTTAGAATAGTTATTAAATAGTTATTAACTATTTAATAACTACCTAGCTAAAAGAAATACAAAATTACCTGTAAAATAAATCCTAACCTAAGTTACAATTAAACCTAACACTACACTATCATTAAATAAATTAAATAAATTACCTACAAATAACTACAATTAAATACAATTAAATAAACTAACTAAGTAACAAAAAATAAAAAAAAATAAGTTACAAACATTTCAAAAATATTACAACAATTTTAAGCTACTTACACTTAATCTAAGCCCCCTAATAAAATAACAAATCCCCCCAAAATAAAAAGATGCCCTACACTATTCTACATTAAAAAGTTACCAGCTCAATTACCTTACCAGCCCTTAAAAGGGCCTTTTGCGGGGCATGCCCCAAAGAAAACAGCTCTTTTGCCTGTAAAATTAAAATACAACCCCCCCCAACATTAAAACCCACCACCCACATACCCCTACTCTAACCCAAAACCCCCTTAAATAAACCTAACACTACCCCCCTGAAGATCATCCTACCTTTAGCCGTCTTCAGCCAGCCGACCACCGATGGAACCGAAGAGGAGATCCGGAGCGGCAGAAGTCATCATCCAAGGGGCGCTGAAGAAGTCTTCCATCCGATTGAAGTCATCATCCAGGCGGCGTCTTCAATCTTCATCCATCCGGAGCGGAGCCATCTTCAGACGAGCCTACGCGGAGCCATCTTCTTCCACCGACGACTGAACGACGAATGACGGTTCCTTTAAGTGACGTCATCCAAGATGGCATCCCTCGAATTCCGATAGGCTGATATGATTCTATCAACCAATCGGAATTAAGGTAGGAAAAATCTGATTGGCTGATCCAATCAGCCAATCAGATTGAGCTCGCATTCTATTGGCTGTCCAGATTTGTAGGTCATTTATTTAATTTATTCAATGATAGTGTAGTCTTAGGTTTAATTGTAACTTACAATAAAATTCTTATTTATATTGTAGCTATATTAGGGTTTATTTTAAAGGTAAGTATTTAGTTTTAAATAGGAATAATTAATTTAATAAGAGTTACATTTATTTAGATGTATTCAATTAATATTTAAAGGGACACTGTACCCAAAAATTTTCTTTCTTGATTCAGATTGAGCATGAAATTTTAAGCAACTTTTTAATTTACTCCTATTATCAAATTTTTTTCATTCTCTTGGTATCTTTATTTGAAATGCAAGAATGTAAGTTTAGATGCTGGCCCATTTTTGGTGAACAACCTGGGTTGTCCTTGCTGATTGGTGGATAAATTCATCCACCAATAAAAAAGTGCTGTCCAGAGTACTGAAACCAAAAAAAAGCTTAGATGCCTTCTTTTTCAAATAATGATAGCAAGAGAACAAAGAAAAATTGATAATCGGAGTAAATTAGAAAGTTGCTTAAAATTGCATGCTCTTTATGAATTACAAAAGAAAAAATTTGGGTTCAGTGTCCCTTTAAGTCCCTTTAAGTTAGGGGGGTGTTAGGGTTAGGGTTAGACTTAGGTTTAAGGGTTAATAATTTTATTATAGTTGCGGCGGTGTAGGGGGGGCAGGATAGGGGTTAATAAATGTATTATAGGTGGCGACAGTGTAGGGGGGCAGATTAGGGGTTAATACGTTTAATATAGGTGGCGGCGGGGTCCGGGAGCGGCGGTTTAGGGGTTAAACAATTTATTTAGTTGCGGCGGGGTCCGGGATCGGCAGGATAGGGGTTAATAAATTTATTATAGATGGCGGCGGTATAGGGGGGGCAGGATAGGGGTTACTAATGTAGGTGGCGATGGGCTCTGGGAGCGGCGGTTTAGGGGTTAATACATTTATTATAGTTATGGCAGGGTCTAGGAGCGGCGGTTTAGGGGTTAATAACTTTATTTAGTTGCGGGGGGCTCCGGGGGCGCCGGTATAGGGGGTAGAACAGTGTAGTTAGTGTGGGTGCTTAGTGACAGCTTGTCAATAAAGCTGTCAAAAAGCCGAAGAGCAGCGAGAGCGGATGAGTGATAACTATCACAGTCCGCTGCTCATCGCCCCGTACTTGGCGCGCGGCTTTTTGACAGATTTATTGATAACTTTGGCGAGATTTTTCAGGTCCGCGGCGGTGATGGTAGGCAAGCTTAGGCGGGCGTATTGGGCCGGCGAAGGCAGGTAAAGTAGACACGTTGATAACTAGAGGCCTATGTGACATGCACCATCAGCCTTAAATATATGAAAGTTATACTAGTGAGCTACCAAACCAAACCATTGAATCATAGGAGCTTTTCTTAGCTTATTACACTTTCTTCACTTTCACAAGATTGCTGTATGACCGGAAGCGGAGAGACTTCCGGTTTTGCTGAAATGCACACATGCGTTCCATTCACGAGTGTATATTCTATGGGAGTGTGTATTTTTACATTTAGGCTAGATGTATCATCCCACGATTTATATTTAACAGGAAGCACCATGATTAATTTATTTGCGACTAAGAAAGTTATGTTCTTTTTACGTTTGGTTTTGTATGCTTCAACACTTTACTGTACAACCAGATATGAGGTTATTTCCGGTCTCAGTGGAACACATGGCGTGCGTTCCACTACCATACACAGGAACTGAATATTTTGACACAGGTGATTTGTATTTGTTATGTATATTTGATTGTTTAACACTATTTAAGATTGTGATACAACACTGTTTTTCATTTTGATGAAGGGGTCTGTGTGAACCCCGAAACGTCAATAAACACTGGTTGTTTGACCCACTACTAACAAGTCCTGAGAGTGCTTTTGTTTGATGCAGTATATATATATATTTATTTATTGATTCTCTTAATACATTTGAACATTGTTATACACATAATTAAAATCTTAGTAAAACAAATAACGCACCTTAATATAACTCATGTTGGCTATAGTGCACATGGAGAACGTAGGAATGTGCATGTGTGCTATCCCGACAGTTATATTTGGATGTGTTATGTCTTTTTTGCTATAAAATATGAATATTAATAATAATTACAAATTATTAATGTTGAGGTTGCTATAAATTATAAGTCACTAATCAACATTGATATATTTTAATAGCTGTATTAATTATTACAGATTAATTATATATATATTTTTATGTTTTATTTCAAATAAATACTTAATGCACCTTAATATAACTCATATTGCATGTGTGCTATCCTGACAGGAGTTATATTAGTGTGCTTTATGTCTTTATTTGCTATAACATATGAATAATTATTAATAATAATTACAAATGATTAATGCTGAGGTTATAAATTATAATAAGTCATTATAATCAACATTTAAATATTTTAATAGTTGTATTAGCTATTATTAATATATATATATAATATTTTATATCAATTAAACACTTAACGCATTCTAATATAACTCCTGTTGGGGTAGCGCACATGCAAATTGCTATGTTCTTCATGTGCACTATAGCCGACATGAGTTATATTAGAGTGCGTTAAGTATTTATTTGATATATAAAATATAAAAAAAATACATATTAATAATCAATAATAATTAATACAACTATTCAAATATGTAAATGTTGATTATAATGATTTATAATAATTTACAACAACCTCAACATTAATCATTTGTAATTATTATTAATATTTATTCATATTTTATAGCAAATAAAGACATAACACATATATATAACTCCTGTTGGGATAGCGCACATGCAAATTCCTATGATCTCCATGTGCACTAAGCTGACAGGTGTAAAAGATTTCTTTATGCTCGCTAAGTCAACAGGAGTTATTTCTGTACTGATACAATGTATATACATAGGGAAAAATAGCTGGAATATGTTGGAAGGAGTTCGCTAAAATACTTCCCTGTGATCACCAACTGCCTAGCCTTTTCCTCTTTGAGTTGTATAAAAGCTTCTGTATAAAAGAGAGGGGTTCCAGCACCACAGAGCACACAGGTGTCACCCCCCCCCCCCTCGGTTGCTGTGGCCTTGCCCACCTGATCCTCCTTCCATTTTTTTGCCTCTAGAGCCAGCCTCACCCTCCCTCTGTACATTCTAACATTTTTAAAGGGCCAGTAAACATAGAAAATAATGTTATATAATTCTGCACATAGCGCAGAATTATATAACATTATATTAGTGCTAGCTTTATAGAACCTAATATTGCCTGTGAACTTTCATTAAAAAATAGTGTTTTCCAGACCCGCTCTCTGTGCTCTACTGAGCGGGTCTGTTTTTTACACTGAGCGCATCTGGCCAGCTGTCTAGTCGCAGCCCTGCCTGACCGCGCCATTACACTCAGTGCAGCTCGCTCCCGCTGTCAAACAGAGCAGGAGCGAGCTGCACTGAGTGTAAAGGCGCGATCGGGCCGGGCTGTGAGTAGACAGCTGGCCAGATTCGCTCAGTGTAAAAAACAGACCCGCTCAGTAGAGCACAGAGAGCGGGTCTGGAAAACACTATTTTTTAATGAAAGTTCACAGGCAATATTAGGTTCTATAAAGCTAGCACTAATATAATGTTATATAATTCTCTTGGTATCTTTATTTGAAATGCAAGAATGTAAGTTTAGATGCTGGCCCATTTTTGGTGAACAACCTGGGTTGTCCTTGCTGATTGGTGGATAAATTCATCCACCAATAAAAAAGTGCTGTCCAGAGTACTGAAACCAAAAAAAAGCTTAGATGCCTTCTTTTTCAAATAATGATAGCAAGAGAACAAAGAAAAATTGATAATCGGAGTAAATTAGAAAGTTGCTTAAAATTGCATGCTCTTTATGAATTACAAAAGAAAAAATTTGGGTTCAGTGTCCCTTTAAGTCCCTTTAAGTTAGGGGGGTGTTAGGGTTAGGGTTAGACTTAGGTTTAAGGGTTAATAATTTTATTATAGTTGCGGCGGTGTAGGGGGGGCAGGATAGGGGTTAATAAATGTATTATAGGTGGCGACAGTGTAGGGGGGCAGATTAGGGGTTAATACGTTTAATATAGGTGGCGGCGGGGTCCGGGAGCGGCGGTTTAGGGGTTAAACAATTTATTTAGTTGCGGCGGGGTCCGGGATCGGCAGGATAGGGGTTAATAAATTTATTATAGATGGCGGCGGTATAGGGGGGGCAGGATAGGGGTTACTAATGTAGGTGGCGATGGGCTCTGGGAGCGGCGGTTTAGGGGTTAATACATTTATTATAGTTATGGCAGGGTCTAGGAGCGGCGGTTTAGGGGTTAATAACTTTATTTAGTTGCGGGGGGCTCCGGGGGCGCCGGTATAGGGGGTAGAACAGTGTAGTTAGTGTGGGTGCTTAGTGACAGCTTGTCAATAAAGCTGTCAAAAAGCCGAAGAGCAGCGAGAGCGGATGAGTGATAACTATCACAGTCCGCTGCTCATCGCCCCGTACTTGGCGCGCGGCTTTTTGACAGATTTATTGATAACTTTGGCGAGATTTTTCAGGTCCGCGGCGGTGATGGTAGGCAAGCTTAGGCGGGCGTATTGGGCCGGCGAAGGCAGGTAAAGTAGACACGTTGATAACTAGAGGCCTATGTGACATGCACCATCAGCCTTAAATATATGAAAGTTATACTAGTGAGCTACCAAACCAAACCATTGAATCATAGGAGCTTTTCTTAGCTTATTACACTTTCTTCACTTTCACAAGATTGCTGTATGACCGGAAGCGGAGAGACTTCCGGTTTTGCTGAAATGCACACATGCGTTCCATTCACGAGTGTATATTCTATGGGAGTGTGTATTTTTACATTTAGGCTAGATGTATCATCCCACGATTTATATTTAACAGGAAGCACCATGATTAATTTATTTGCGACTAAGAAAGTTATGTTCTTTTTACGTTTGGTTTTGTATGCTTCAACACTTTACTGTACAACCAGATATGAGGTTATTTCCGGTCTCAGTGGAACACATGGCGTGCGTTCCACTACCATACACAGGAACTGAATATTTTGACACAGGTGATTTGTATTTGTTATGTATATTTGATTGTTTAACACTATTTAAGATTGTGATACAACACTGTTTTTCATTTTGATGAAGGGGTCTGTGTGAACCCCGAAACGTCAATAAACACTGGTTGTTTGACCCACTACTAACAAGTCCTGAGAGTGCTTTTGTTTGATGCAGTATATATATATATTTATTTATTGATTCTCTTAATACATTTGAACATTGTTATACACATAATTAAAATCTTAGTAAAACAAATAACGCACCTTAATATAACTCATGTTGGCTATAGTGCACATGGAGAACGTAGGAATGTGCATGTGTGCTATCCCGACAGTTATATTTGGATGTGTTATGTCTTTTTTGCTATAAAATATGAATATTAATAATAATTACAAATTATTAATGTTGAGGTTGCTATAAATTATAAGTCACTAATCAACATTGATATATTTTAATAGCTGTATTAATTATTACAGATTAATTATATATATATTTTTATGTTTTATTTCAAATAAATACTTAATGCACCTTAATATAACTCATATTGCATGTGTGCTATCCTGACAGGAGTTATATTAGTGTGCTTTATGTCTTTATTTGCTATAACATATGAATAATTATTAATAATAATTACAAATGATTAATGCTGAGGTTATAAATTATAATAAGTCATTATAATCAACATTTAAATATTTTAATAGTTGTATTAGCTATTATTAATATATATATATAATATTTTATATCAATTAAACACTTAACGCATTCTAATATAACTCCTGTTGGGGTAGCGCACATGCAAATTGCTATGTTCTTCATGTGCACTATAGCCGACATGAGTTATATTAGAGTGCGTTAAGTATTTATTTGATATATAAAATATAAAAAAAATACATATTAATAATCAATAATAATTAATACAACTATTAAAATATGTAAATGTTGATTATAATGATTTATAATAATTTACAACAACCTCAACATTAATCATTTGTAATTATTATTAATATTTATTCATATTTTATAGCAAATAAAGACATAACACATATATATAACTCCTGTTGGGATAGCGCACATGCAAATTCCTATGATCTCCATGTGCACTAAGCTGACAGGTGTAAAAGATTTCTTTATGCTCGCTAAGTCAACAGGAGTTATTTCTGTACTGATACAATGTATATACATAGGGAAAAATAGCTGGAATATGTTGGAAGGAGTTCGCTAAAATACTTCCCTGTGATCACACACTGCCTAGCCTTTTCCTCTTTGAGTTGTATAAAAGCTTCTGTATAAAAGAGAGGGGTTCCAGCACCACAGAGCACACAGGTGTCACCCCCCCCCCTCGGTTGCTGTGGCCTTGCCCACCTGATCCTCCTTCCATTTTTTTGCCTCTAGAGCCAGCCTCACCCTCCCTCTGTACATTCTAACATTTTTAAAGGGCCAGTAAACATAGAAAATAATGTTATATAATTCTGCACATAGCGCAGAATTATATAACATTATATTAGTGCTAGCTTTATAGAACCTAATATTGCCTGTGAACTTTCATTAAAAAATAGTGTTTTCCAGACCCGCTCTCTGTGCTCTACTGAGCGGGTCTGTTTTTTACACTGAGCGCATCTGGCCAGCTGTCTAGTCGCAGCCCGGCCTGACCGCGCCATTACACTCAGTGCAGCTCGCTCCCGCTGTCAAACAGAGCAGGAGCGAGCTGCACTGAGTGTAAAGGCGCGATCGGGCCGGGCTGTGAGTAGACAGCTGGCCAGATTCGCTCAGTGTAAAAAACAGACCCGCTCAGTAGAGCACAGAGAGCGGGTCTGGTAAACACTCTTTTTTAATAAAAGTTCACAGGCAATATTAGGTTTTATAAAGCTAGCACTCATATAATGTTATATAATTCTGCACTATGTGCAGAATTATATAACATCATTTTTTATGTTTACTGGTCTTTTAAGGTCAGGGTATCTTATATTAAGGGGGAACTATTAGCATTATGATAATCTGATTTCACTAAAACCTTTTGTATGTACTTTACATCTTTAAAATATGCGTATAGTCATAAAGGCAAGTCCGATGAGATTTAAAGAAAATATAAGAAAAATATTATCCATTTCATGTGTATATGTATATATATATATATATATATATATATATATACAAAACATGGAAGGGAACTGCACTCTCATACCGGACCAGGGACACATCCCATGACCCTGCAATATGCTCAGTCCTGGGTGCCACTGGCACTCAAAGGAAGCTGTGCTGTCCCCAGAGTCACAAGCAGTTAACCCCAGACAGGTCTGGGTGCAAGAACCATAGGGAAAATTACAAAACAAATCTTTCCATTTTTGCTTTTAAATCTTAGCTGAGAGCTTGTAAGTGAGTGCTGGGTTTTCTCTGTGTGTTGTATTAATTTGTTTTGTAATTTTCCCTATGGTTCTTGCACCCAGACCTGTCTGGGGTTAACTGCTTGTGACTCTGGGGACAGCACAGCTTCCTTTGAGTGCCAGTGGCACCCAGGACTGAGCATGTTGCAGGGTCATGGGATGTGTACCCGGTCCGGTATGAGAGTGCAGTTCCCTTCCATGTTTTATATATGTCTAGGGTGATTACATATGCCTGTGCACCCTTCCCTTGTTCCCAGTTTGTTTGGATTTGAAAGCTTGCATTGTGTGGCTGTTTTAGGGTCCCAGGTATTGGAAAGGACCTTAACGAGGTACCTGGGCTTGTCCCATTTGGCCAGATGCGGTAACTAACCTTTCCATTTTTGCTTTTAAATCTTAGCTGAGAGCTTGTAAGTGAGTGCTGGGTTTTCTCTGGGTTTTGTATTAATTTGTTTTATAATTTTCCCTATGGTTCTTGCACCCAGACCTGTCTGGGGTTAACTGCTTGTGACTCTGGGGACAGCACAGCTTCCTTTGAGTGCCAGTGGCACCCAGGACTGAGCATGTTGCTGGGTCATGGGATGTGTACCCGGTCCGGTATGAGAGTGCAGTTCCTTCCATGTTTTGTATATGTCTAGGGTGATTACATATGCCTGTCCACCCTTCCATTTTTCCCAGTTTGTTTGGATTTGAAAGCTTGCATTGTGTGGCTGTTTTAGGGTCCCAGGTATTGGAAAGGACCTTGACGAGGTACCTGGGCTTGTCCCATTTGGCCAGATGCGGTAACTAACCTTTCCATTTTTGCTTTTAAATATTAGCTGAGAGCTTGTAAGTGAGTGCTGAGTTTTCTCTGTGTGTTGTATTAATTTGTCTTGTAATTTTCCCTATGGTTCTTGCACCCAGACCTGTCTGGGGTTAACTGCTTGTGACTCTGGGGACAGCACAGCTTCCTTTGAGTGCCAGTGGCACCCAGGACTGAGCATGTTGTAGGTCATGGGATGTGTACCCGGTCCGGTATGAGAGTGCAGTTCCCTTCCATGTTTTGTATATGTCTAGGGTGATTACATATGCCTGTGCACCCTTCCCTTGTTCCCAGTTTGTTTGGATTTGAAAGCTTGCATTGTGTGGCTGTTTTAGGGTCCCAGGTATTGGAAAGGACCTTGACGAGGTACCTGGGCTTGTCCCATTTGGCCAGATGCGGTAACTAACCTTTCCATTTTTGCTTTTAAATCTTAGCTGAGAGCTTGTAAGTGAGTGCTGGGTTTTCTCTGTGTGATATATATATATATATATATATATATATATATAAAAATATATATATACATGTTAAGAAACATTCCTGGCTTAGGGAGTCTCACTGAGAACTTGGGAAATTATATTGACTTTTTCCTTAGACCCTTTCTTAATACGATGCCCTCTTTTGTGCTTGACACATCTGACTTTTTGCGCAAGATTGATGGATTATCTATTCCACAGGGAGCACTTCTTGTATCCTTGGACGTAGGAGGATTGTATTCGTCAATCACCCATAAGGTGAGAATACAAGTATGTGAAAACTTCCTTATGACAAGGGGACAGTCTTTTTGCCAACATACAGACTTTATAGTCCAACTCCTGACTTTTGTCCTCAATAACAATATATTCATGTTTGATGGTAAAATATATAAACAACTGAGAGGGACAGCAATGGGAGCTACGTGCGCCCCTACATGTGCCTGTCTTCACTTGGGTGTATGGGAAATGAATTATGTGTATCCTAACCCTCTCTTTGAGAAGAACATCCACATATGGGTGAGATATGTGGATGATATCTTCATGGTATGGGAGGGTGCCATTAATGATCTAAAAGATTTTGTGTCCAATTTGAACCAGAATTATAGGAACATTTCTCTTACCCTCCAATGCAGTGATGAGGAATTGGCTTTCCTTGATATCAAAGTGAGGGTGGAAAATGGTACCCTAGTATCAGAAAATTATCGCAACGAAACTGCAACTACCAGTCTCCTGCTGGCCTCAAGCCATCATCCCGAACATCTCAAGAGAGGCATTCCTAGAGGACAATTTCTAAGACTTCGTAGGAATTGTTCCTCTAGAGAAAAATACTTCAAACATGCTGCTGAAATGGAAACACATTTAATTGAAAGAGGATATTCAAAGCGATTAATAAAAGGGGCAAAAAAGGATGCAGGACATCTCAATAGAGATAGCCTGCTTTTCCCAAAACAGACAAAGGCAGATTCTAAAATTAGACTAATTACTGAGTTTAATTGTCATTGGACAGCCCTTCACCACATTCTTGTAAATAACTGGAAGGTTCTCCTGAGCGATGAAAACATCGCTCGTGAAGTAGGAGAATTTCCTGGATTAACAGCTAGAAGGGCACCTAGCCTAAGAGATAAATTGGCAAGAAGCCAATTTGTCTCTCAACATAATGATAAGAACTGGCTCCAGCATCATTAACCAAGGGGTAACTATCCCTGTAGTAAATGTGTTACATGTAAATACATGGCCAAAACTAAAGAATTTCACACACAGGAAAAGTATACAAGTTGCAACATTTTGTAAATTGCAACACTGAAGGGGTAGTCTACCTGTTGTCATGTTTATGTCCCATTTTTTATGTGGGCAAAACTAAACGAGCAATTAAAGACCGCATTACTGAACACAGAGATGATATAAAAAAACAAAAAGCAAAAAAGCAATGTTGCTAAACACTTTGAGAAATTTCATAACTGAAGTCCTGACTCTCTTAGAGTAATTGGCATAGATAGAGGCATTACAAACGGTAGGGGTGGGGACAATGATAAAACACTCCTTAGAAAAGAATGCAGATGGATATTTACGTTGGATACACAGTTCCCTAATGGCCTTATGTGTGCGTATGTGTTTGTATGTATATGTGTGTATTAATATGTGTGTGTGTCTATGTGTGCGCTTGTGTGTGTGTATGTATATGTATGCGTCTGTGTGTGTATGTTTATGTGTGTATTAATATGTGTGTGTGTGTCTATATGTGTGTGTATGAGTGTGTATGTGTGTTTGTGTGTGTATGTGTGCTTCTCTGTGTGTGTGTATATGTGTGTATGTATATGTGTGTGTGTGTGTGTGTGTGTGTGTGTGCTTCTGTGTGTGTGTGTATTAATGTGTGTGTGTATATGTGCTTCTGTGTGTATGTATATGTGTGTATATTAATGTGTGTGTCTGTGTGTGTATGAGTGTGTATATGTGAGTGTATTAATGTGTGTGTGTGTGTATGAGTGTGTATGTGTGCTTCTGTGTGTGTGTATATTAATGTGTGTGTGTCTGTGTGTGTATGAGTGTGTATGTGTGTATATGTGTGTATATGTGTGCTTCTGCGTGTGTGTGTCTATGAGTGTGTATATGTGTGTGTGTTAATGTGCGTGTGTCTGTGTGTGTATGAGTGTGTATGTGTGTGTGTATATTAATGTGTGTATGAGTGTGTATATGTGTGTATATTAGTGTGTATGTGTGTATATTAATGTGTGTGTGTCTATATGTGTGTGTACATTTTACACTTCCTAATGTGTTACTATAAAACCAAATATGTCCTATTTTTTTAGGTCTCTAGACTATTTAAATTAACCCTTTTCTCTATCTTAGGGTAAGTATATCATATGCTGATATAGTGCAACATAGGAACCACTTTGTGGGTGGTAAAAAAAGTAAACCAGTGATCATGAGACATCCCCTAATATTTTTAAGACTCAGATTTTTTAGCCTCTCCATAATATCTTCTAGTATTGTTTACAATCTATTAGTTTATTCATTCATTTATTCTTGGAGACAAGGCTGCATAATGATGATAATAATAGAATGATAGATCTGAATGAATACTTTAATTTGGCCAAAACAATGTAAATTGTAAACTAATACTGATTTTCCCTGTTATTAAATAAATGCACATAAAAATTAAACACTAACGTTACCTGCCCATGCTAACGTCCCAACTGGAGTTTCCACCTCTGTAGTTTGTAGACTTCACTTCATCATGTCTACGATCACCAAGTTCTGTGTCCCAGGCTCCCTCATGCTGCAGCCTCCTGAGCCAGTGGAGTTTTGCCGCCTTCCACACCCCACCACCAAGTGATTATGTGAGGCGCTGGCGGCCAACACATAACATGGCACATGTTGTCCCCATATTATGTGGCCACAGATAGGAGTAAGTTACATTGGGCCGGCCCGGCCTGCAGCACTACCAAAAAAAGCCCTCCACTCACCACTCACCACTCACCAGCGCAGTGTGCCGCTCACCTGCTGAGTCTGGAAGCTGGCTGCTCTCTGACTCACTCCTCTGCTTCACTCAGTCTGTGTATATGGCCACAGATAGGACGGAGTAACATTGGGCCGGCCCGGCCCAGCACTGCCAATAAAAGCCCTCTGCTGGCTGCTCTCCGCCTAACTTCTCTGCTCCACTCTACATCACCTGACTGCATGCCTTGTGGAATCAGTGCAGTACGGCACGGTCAGTGAATGATATCAAACAATCATCAGCAGATAGTGTGTGTGTGCACGCAAAACATTTTATTCAACAATTAAAAATAACTAATATATTTTGAGGGGGCACAACATTCCATTATGGTGGGCATTGCCCCCCAATGCCCCCCCTTGGAGCTGACCCTGCTTACCGGGTATAGTGTCTCAACTTCAGTCCAGTTGTTTTGATGTAGGAAATACCTTTTACCTTCTTTTATGCTGTATGTTCACTGCAAGTCACCTTTTGATAGCTTCTTCTGCAATATTTCACCTTCTAACGCCAAACTGGAAAGCGTGTCTGTTCACAGGTGTGGCGATCCTGGGAGTATCGGATATCTTTCTAACTGGCCAGTTAGTTCCGGTCGCTGGAGCAATAGGATTTTTTCTACCTTAATTCCGATTGGCTGATAGAATTATATCAGCCAATCGGAATTCAAGGGACGCCATCTTGGATGACGTTATTTAAAGGAACCTTCATTCTTCAGTTGGACTTCGTTGGAAGAGGATGCTCCGCGTCGGATGTCTTGAAGATGGACCCACTCCGCTCCGGATGGATGAAGATAGAAGATGCCGTCTGGATGAAGACTTCTGGCCGTCTGGAGGACCACTTCTGCCTGGCTTTGTGGAGGACTTCGGCCCGGCTGGGTGAAGACGTCTCAAGGTAGGGTGATCTTCAAGGGGTTAGTGTTAGGTTTTATTAAGGGGGGATTGGGTGGGTTTTAGAGTAGGGTTGGTTGTGTGGGTGGTGGGTTTTAATGTTGGGGGGTATTGTATTTTTTTTTTACAGGTAAAAGAGCTGATTACTTTGGGGCAATGCCCCGCAAAAAAGCCCTTTTAAGGGCTATTTGTAATTTAGTATAGGGTAGGGATTTTTTATTTTATTAGGGGGATTAGATTAGGTGTAATTAGTTTTAATTTTTTTTAATTATTTTATTATTTTCTGTAATTTAGTGTTTGTTTTTTTCCGTAATTTAGATAATTGTATTTAATTGTATTTAATTGTAGTTAGTTTAGGGAATTAATTTAATTATAGTGTAGTGTTAGGTGTAGTTGTAACTTATGTTAGGTTTTATTTTACAGGTAAATGTCTTTATTTTAACTAGGTAGCTATTAAATAGTTAATAACTATTTACTAACTATTCTACCTAGTTAAAATAAATACAAAGTTGCCTGTAAAATAAAAATAAATTATAAACTAGCTACAATGTAACTATTAGTTATATTGTAGCCATTTTAGGGTTTATTTTATAGGTAAGTATTTAGTTTTAAATAGGAATAATTTATTTAATTATAGTAATTTTATTTAGATTATTTTAAATTATATTTAAGTTAGGGGGTGTTAGGGTTAGGGTTAGACTTTGGTTTAGGGGTTAATAACTTTATTATAGTGGCGGCGACGTTGGGGGCAGCAGATTAGGGGTTAATAAGTGTAGGTAGGTTGCAACGACATTGGGGCGGCAGATTAGGGGTTAATAAATATAATATAGGTGTCGGCGATGTTGGGGGCAGCAGATTAGGTGTTCATTAGTATAATGTAGGTGGCAGCTGTGTCCGGAGCGGCAGATTAGGGGTTAATAATATAATGTATGTGTCGGCGATGTCGGGGCGGCAGATTAGTGGTTAATAAGTGTAAGATTAGGGGTGTTTAGACTCGGGTTCATGTTAGGGTGTAGACATAAAAAGACATAAAAAGTATTTCCCCATAGGAATCAATGGGGCTGCGTTAGGAGCAGAACGCTGCTTTTTTGCAGGTGTTTATTTTCAGCCGAATCTGCCCCATTGATTCCTATGGGGAAATCGTGCACGAGCACGTTTAGCCAGCTCACCGCTACCCTAAGCAACGCTGGTATTGAGGTGAGATGTGGAGCTAAATTTTGCTCTCCGCTCACTTTTCTGCAGCTAACGCCGGGTTTGTAAAAACCCGTAATACCAGCGTTGTTTGTAGGTGATCGGTGAGCAGAAACTGTGCGTTAGCACTGCAAGCCTTACCGACAAAAACTTGTAATCTAGCCGTAATTGAGCTATGATTCACATTTCAAGTTATCCAAATTAATTCCAGCAGATAAACAGTTAACATTTTGGCTTTAAATAGCCAGGGAAAACATCAGAGCAGCATTTGGAGAAAGGCCTGCACAAGGCTGAAACTAGTTGAAATTGATTAGCTGCTGCTGGACTGGTTTTCTTTTGGAGCACAAACACTCAGTCAGATTATGAGTTTTGTGTTATGGCTGGCTCGCTAGTAACTTGCAAGTTATTTAACCGCTCACCTTTTAATAGCGCTGCTATTACAGGTTTGCAAAAAAATGGCTTGTGCGGGAGATATGGTTGCGTTGAGCTCCATACCGCACCCAAATACAAGCAGTGTTTTGACGTGCTCATGAACGATTTCCCCATAGACATCAATGGGGAGAGCCGGCTAAAAAAAAGCCTAACACCTGCAATCACGGAGCGTAAACCCTATTGATGTCTATGGGGAAAAAAAATGTATGTTTAAACCTAACACCCTAACATAAACCCCCGAGTCTAAACACCCCTAATCTGCCGACACCTACATTACACTTATTAACCCCTAATCTGCTTACAACTTAATGTTGCCGCCACAACTATACTATTATTAACCCCTAAAACTCTGGCCTCCCACATCACTAACACTAAATAAATATATTAACCCATAACATAACCCTAAGTATAACCCTAACCCTAACTTAACCCTAACACCCCCTAACTTTAATATAATTAAAATAATTCTAAATAAAACCTACTATTAATAACTAACTAATTCCTATTTAAAACTAAATACATACTTACCTGTAAAATAAACCCTAAGCTAGCTACAATATAACTAATAGTTACATTGTAGCTATCTTAGGTTTTATTTTTATTTCACATCTAAGTTTGTATTTATTTTAACTAGGTAGACTAGTTAATAAATAGTTATTAACTATTTACTAGCTACCTAGTTAAAATAAATACAAATGTACCTGTAAAATAAAACCTAACCTGAGTTACACTAACACCTAACATTACAATAAAATTAAATAAATTAAATTAACAAAATACATTTTTCTAAATTACAAAAAATAATAAACACTAAATTACACAAAATAAAAAAAGAAATTATCAAAAATAAAAACGAATTACTCCTAATCTAATAGCCCTATCAAAATAAAAAGCCCCCCTAAAATAAAAGGGCCTTTTGCGGGGCATTGCCCCAAAGAAATCATCTCTTTTACCTGTAAAAAAAATACAAACAACTCCCCAACAGTAAAACCCACCACCCACACAACCAAACCCCCCAAATAAAATCCTATCTGAATAAACCAACAGCCAATAGGATTTGTCCCCCTTAATTCCTATTGACTGATAGAATTCTATCAGCCAATCTGAATGTAAGGGACGCCATCTTGGATGACGTCATTTAAAGGGAAACTTCATTCTTCAACAACCATTGGAAGAAGAGGATACTTTAAGATGGACGCGCTCCGTGCCGTTTGGATGAAGATATAAGATGCCGTCTGGATAAAGACTTCTGCCCGCTTGGATGAAGCCTTCTGCCGGCTTCGATGAGGACTTCTGCCCGCTTGGATGAGGACTTCGCCGCCTGGATGAGGATGGATGTCCGGTCTTCAAAAACTGTAAGTGGGGGGGCGTGTCCTAACAGCAGCCATGAGGAGTCGCAAAATGGAGAAGCTCTCTCTATAATTTTAGAAAAAAATAGTTATCTTTGTTTTCATCAGCTACAACTACTTATAAACTCTGAAACCAAAAGGGCAGTAACCAAAGAACCCTTTAACATCAAATATAGCCCTGTTCACGCCGACTGAAAGAAGCAACTTGTGTCTCCAAAGAGCGACGACCGTGGCCTCACACTTCTTCCACATTCCACCACCCCCCCCGGTTTGCTAGCTACCGGGTAAAGCACTTCCACGCTAGTGAAAATCAAAATCTCTCATTCTAACCTGCCTCCCAGATATGGAGAGGGGTATACATCTACAGATGCAGGGGGCCCTTGAGGAGCTAGAGCGACAGATGCTTCGCAATTTTGAGGATCTACATCGTACTCTGCATGATGCCATGGGGAAGATAGCACACGAGCCAGCCGAAAGGGCTGAAATGATGGCCATCCCTGCACCGCAGGAGACGCTTAATCTAAATAGGCAATACCTGTCACCAGAGCCCGCACACAACCCAAAGCTTAGCTTGGAAACTAAGGAACAAGCAACCCAGCGGATGGGCCTCCCCACACGAGAGTACACAGAATATACAGACTTTCAGAACGAAGCCAGCCCTCTCTCTCTTACCACAACTAACGATCTGTGGAGTAACAGTGTTTGGGAGAGGCCAGAGAACACCCGACATGCAAACATCACTGTGGCCATGTACGATATCAGGGCATCCCCCTGTACTCATGTCTCCCAGGCGGAACAGGACACTGACTCCATTTTAACCGGCTTTTGGGAACATGTAACCGATCTATGGAGTAGCTACATAAACTCAGGGAAGAAACCGGGTCATGTCCACAAGCAGCTGAGTAGCAGGCAACGATCCTACAGAAAGGGGTTATCACATCCCTGGTCACCAGATACAGCTCCTGATCCTTTCACCAGTAACTGGCCCGTCACGGACGGGACCCCCAGGAGAGGCATAGGTTAACTAATCCTACAAGACTTATTATCCTCAACAAAGATGGGGACATCCCTGTATTATTTCAAGATACATTTCTCCCCCTTGTTTTTATTTTTTCATTTTCTTCACTGTTTTCTGCCTATGTGTCTTTTGGGCCCTGCCTGCCTCTGCGGCCTTATATATTTACATGCCTTTGCTTTATCAGGCCTGACGCATTCAGATTGTTACCCACGTAGACACTTTCTATTTATGTCTTTGTATAATCCCTCATACACTCATAGTTCTAATTATACAAGGACTCTCCTGTCTAGCTCATTATGGGGGCACATGTTGGTGTATAGTAGGGATGGGATGGTATGTTATACTCACAGGATGACCGTTAGATCATAAGGCAGAATAGACCTAGCTGCTGCCATGTTAAATGAGAAATTTAGGAGACAGCTTTAACATAGAACAGGACTCTTGAAATATTATAGTCTTCTGGGTTAATAGGCATATCATTCAGCCTAATCTTTTTATCTGCTTTGGATAAATGTACTTTAGGGTTGGATAAATGTACATTAGGGTTAGGACCTTTTACATTACTTATTCCGGATACACAGTTACTCTATATCTTAAGCTTTTATATTTGTTATCTGTGTCCCTCATCAACACTACCTCTATTTAAGCACCCTGTACTGCGCCTATACTTATTCCTGTATTGTATATATAACGTGTTCTACTCAATGCCAAATGTATATGAATTCTGGTCAGCATACCTACTGGATATCTATATACCTTCCCCACCCCCTATTGGCAATACGCACTATAGACATCCCTCCTCTACCACCCATCCCTCCATGATCCCTTGTTAACATCTTATTAGCCCTATACTGCTATATTAAGTACCCTCTCCATGTCATAGCATATTCACTAGCCCAACTAGAAACGATATCACTTTAAATACTTCCCCTCCCCTTTTTTTCTCTATGAGTGGCTCTGGACCACTGACCTCCCCTTTCCCCAGTACCCCTCAAAAGAAAAAGAGGTCCTAGTTATAAACACGAGGTCAATCGCTAAGTGCATTAATTACTGTTCTGACAAAGACTTGTGCCCAGGTCTGTAGCATATGATGATGGTTTTAGCATAATGTTATAACTGAGCTCCTTAGCTATTCAAATTCTAAATTAATGTGCTTTGTGTAGATCCAAATAACAGACATACCTGACTATATTGTTTATCTTCTGGCAACTGTTTGTGCCTATAACTAAGTTGTAACCTTGTTGTTTTCTTCTATTTTGTTTATTATAATTTTTTGAGACCTCAATAAAAATATATTTAAAAAAAAAAAAAAAAAAACTGTAAGTGGATCGTTGGGGGTTAGTGTTAGGTTTTTTTAAGGGTTTATTGGGTGGGTTTTATTTTTAGATTAGGGTTTTGGGCAATGTAAAAGATCTAAATGCTCTTTTAAGGACAATGCCCATCCAAATGCCCTTTTCAGGGCAATGGGGAGCTTAGGTTTATTTAGATAGGATTTTATTTGGGGGGTTGGTTGTGTGGGTGGTGGGTTTTACTGTTGGGGGTTTGTATTTTTTTTTTACAGGTAAAAGAGCTGATTTATTTGGGGCAATGCCCCGCAAAAGGCCCTTTTAAGGGCTATTGGCAGTTTAGTGTAGGCTAGGTTTTTTTTTATTTTGGGGGGCTTTTATATTTTGATAGGGCTATTAGATTAGGAACAATTCGTTTTTATTTTTGATAATTAATTTTTTTATTTTTTGTAATTTAGTGTTTATTATTTTTTGTAATTTAGATAAATGTATTTTTTTAATTTAATTTATTTAATTTTATTGTAGCTAGTAAATAGTTAATAACTATTTACTAGCTAGTCTACCTAGTTAAAATAAATACAAACTAAGCTGTGAAATAAAAATAAAACCAAAGATAGATACAATATAACTATTAGTTATATTGTAGCTAGCTTAGGGTTTATTTTACAGGTAAGTATTTAGGGCCCCATCCGATATGCAGCGTCGCCCGCAAAAGCCGGCGACGCCGTTTTTTGCGTGGGTTTGGTATCACATATACGGCATAGCATACAACTTACGCCCGTATATTTCACCCGTCGCCCGCAATTCTTACTCCCATAAGTTAACATGGGACCGCGTCGTAAATCGGTATCCAAAATCCAGCGCAAGGCCTTACGTGGCGAAAATGGAGAAATCTTACTCCATTTTCACCTCGCCAAAAAAATGCAGCTGTAGCAGGCCTTGCGCTGAGTATGGGAGCACCGTAACTCCCTAAAATGCCTGCAAAAAAAACTAACACCTAACGCATGCGCAATGTCTATCTACCTGTCAACCACAATCCCAGACCACAATACCTAATAAAGTGTTTAACCCCTAAACCGCCGCTCCCAGAGCCCACCGCCACCTACATTATATGTATTAACCCCTAAACCACCGCTCCCGGACCCAGCAGCACCTAAATAAAGTGTTTAACCCCTAAACCGCCGCTCCCAGACCCTGCCGCCACCTACATTAAATTTATTAACCCCTAATCTGACCACCCTACACTGCCGCCACCTACATTAAATTTATTAACCCCTAATCTGACCCCCTACACCGCCGCCACCTACATTAAATGTATAACCCCCTAAACCTAAGTCTAACCCTAACACCCCCCTAACTTAATTATTATTTAAATAAATCTAAATAATATTACTATTATTAACTAAATTATTCCTATTTAAAACTAAATTCTTACCTATAAAATAAACCCTAAGATAGCTACAATATAATTAATAATTACATTGTAGCTATTTTAGGATTTTTTTTTATTTTACAGGCAACTTTGTATTTATTTTAACTAGGTACAATTGCTATTAAATAGTTAATAACTATTTAATAGCTACCTAGTTAAAATAATTACAAAATTACCTGTAAAATAAATCCTATCCTAAGTTACAAATACACCTAACACTACACTATCAATAAATTAATTAAATAAATTAACGGCAATTATCTAAAATAAAATACAATTATATAAACTATAGTACAACCCCCCCCACACTAAATTACAAAAAAAATAAAAAAGCTCCCCAAAATAATAAAATGCCCTACCCTAAACTAAATTACAAATAGCCCTTAAAAGGGCCTTTTGCGGGGCATTGCCCTAAAGTAATCAGTTCTTTTACCTGTAAAAAAAATAACAATCCCCCCAACATTACAACCCACCACCCACACACCCCTACTCTAAAACCCACCCGATCCCCCCTTAAAAAACCTAACACTACCCCATTGAAGATCACCCTACCTTGAGCCGTCTTCACCCAGCCGGGCCGAAGTCTTCATCCGATCGGGGCACAAGTGGTCCTCCAGCCGGGCAGAAGTCTTCATCTGATCGGGGCAGAAGAGATGCAGCGGCTCCTCGCCGGAAGGATGAAGATAGAAGATGCCGCTTGGATGAAGACTTCTGCCGGATGGAGGACCACTTGTGCCCGGATCGCATGAAGACTTTGGCCCGGCTGGGTGAAAACGGCTCAAGGTAGGGTGATCTTCAATGGGGTAGTGTTAGGTTTTTTTAAGGGGGGATTTAGAGTAGGGGTGTGTGGGTGGTGGGTTGTAATGTTGGGGGGGTTGTTCTTTTTTTTTTACAGGTAAAGAGCTGATTACTTTGGGGCAATGCCCCGCAAAAGGCCCTTTTAAGGGCTATTTGTAATTTAGTTTAGGGTAGGGAATTTTATTATTTTTGGGGGCTTTTTTATTTTATTAGGGGGCTTAGATTAGGTGTAATTAGTTTAAACTTCTTGTAATATTTTTTTATTTTTTGTAATTTAGTGTTTGTTTTTGTACTATAGTTTAGTTTATTTATTTATTTATTGTATTTTATTTTAGATAATTGTAGTTAATTTATTTAATTAATTTATTGATAGTGTAGTGTTAGGTGTATTTGTAACTTAGGTTAGGGTTTATTTTACAGGTAATTTTGTAATTATTTTAACTAGGTAGCTATTAAATAGTTAATAATAGTAATATTATTTAGATTTATTTAAATAATAATTAAGTTAGGGGGATGTTAGGGTTAGACTTAGTTTAGGGGGTAATAAATTTAATGTAGGTGGCGACGGTGTAGGGGGGTCAGATTAGAGGTTAATATATTTAATGTAGGTAGCGGCGGTGTAGGGGGGTCAGATTAGAGGTTAATATATTTAATGTAGGTGGTGGCAGTGTAGGGGGGCCAGATTAGAGGTTAATATATTTAATGTAGGTGGCGGTGGTGTAGGGGGGTCAGATTAGAGGTTAATATATTTAATGTAGGTGGCGGCGGTGAAGGGGGTCAGATTAGAGGTTAATATATTTAATGTAGGTGGCAGCGTTGTAGGGGGGTCAGATAAGAGGTTAATATATTTAATGTAGGTGGCAGCGGTGTAGGGGGGTCAGATTAGGGGTTATTAAATTTAATGGAGGTGGCGGCGAGGTCCGGGAGCGGCGGTTTAGGGGTTAATACTAGGATAGGTTTATTGCGGTGTGGGCTATGGCAGTTTAGGGGTTAATAATTAGGATTATTGCGTTGTGGGGGGTTGTCGGTCTAGGGGTTAATACATTTATTATTAGGAGTGAGAGGGGGGATTGCGGATATAGGGGTATACGTATCGGGCTGATTTTTGGGAGGCGTGTTAGACAGTTACGGGAGTTTTAATATTTTAGTTAGTTTTTTTAGGCGCAGGCAGTTTCTAAAGTGCCGTAAGTCACTGGCGACTCCAGAAATTTGTAGTTACGCTCATTTCTGGACATCGCTAGTTTATCCAACTTACGGCACTTTAGCAACTGCCAGCTGGGTATATGCAATACCCCGATGTGCGAAGTTAAACTACGGGCAGCGCCGGTTCCCTCGCTTGCACCGAAAACTACGCCGTATATCGGATCGCACCCATAGTTTTAAATAGGAATTATTTCATTATTAATAGTAGGTTTTATTTAGAATTATTTTAATTATGTTAAAGTTAGGGGTGTTAGGGTTAGGGTTACTTTAGGGTTAGGGTTAGACTTAGGGTTAATATATTTATTTAGTGTTAGTGATGTGGGAGGCCAGAGGTTTAAGGGTTAATTACTTTAGTATAGTGGTGGCGGCGACGTTGGGGGCTGCAAATTAAGGGTTAATAAATTTATGTAGGTGGCGGCGACATTGGGGCCAGCAGATTAGGGGTTAATAAATTTATGTAGGTAGCGGCGACATTGGGGGCGGCAGATTAGGGGTTAATAAGTGTAATGTAGGTGTCGGCGATGTCAGGGGCGGCAGATTAGGGGTGTTTAGACTCTGGGTTTATGTTAGGGTGTTAGGTTTAAACATACATTTTCTTTCCCCATAGACATTAATGGGGCTTTACGCTCTGTCATTGCAGGTGTTAGGCTTTTTTTTAGCTGGCTCTCCCCATTGATGTCTATGGGGAAATTGTGCACAAGCAGGTCAAAGCAGCTCAAAGCAGCGCTGGTATTTGTGTGCGGTATGGAGCTCAATGCTGCCATATTGCCCGCAAACGCCGTTGTTATGCAAACCTGTAATCGCAGCGCTATTAAAGGTGAGTGGTGGAAATAACTTGCAAGTTATTAGCAAGCCACTCATAACGCAAAACTCGTAATCTGGCCGCAGTGCATCGGTTCCACCCCTTGCTCTCTCTCCCTCCCCCTCTCTATTGCTCTCTCTCTACCCCTCTATTTTGCGCTCTCCCCCTCTCTTTTGCTCTCTCTCCCCCTCTCTTTTGCGCTCTCTCTCTCCCCTCTCTTTTGCTCTCTCTCCCCTTTCTTTTGCTCTCCCTCCCCTCTCTTTTGCTCTCTATCTCCCCTCTCTTTTGCTCTCTCTCCCCTCTATTTTGCTCTCTCTCTCCCCCTCTCTTTTGCTTTCTCTCCCCTCTCTTTTGCTCTTTCCCTTGTCTTTTGCTCCCTCTCCCCCTCTCTTTTGCTCTCTCTCTCGCCCTCTCTTTTGCTCTCTCTCCCCCTCTCTTTTGCACTCTCTCTCTCCCCTCTCTTTTGCTCTCTCTTTCCCCCCTTTCTTTTGCTCTCCCTCCCTTCTCTTTTGCTCTCTCTCCCTTCTCTTTTGCTCTCTCTCTCTCCCCCTTCTCTTTTGCTCTCTATCCCTTCTATTTTGCTCTCTCTCTCCACCCTCTCTTTTGCTCTCTCCCCACTCTTTTGTTCTCTCTCCCATCTCTTTTGCTCTCTCTCCCCTCTCTTTTGCTCTTTCCCCCTCTCTTTTGCTCTTTCCCCTCTCTTTTGCTCCCTCTCCCCCCTCTTTTGCTATCTCTCCCCCTCTCTTTTGCACTCGCTCTCTCCCCCTCTCTTTTGTGCTCTCTCTCCCCCCTCTCTCTTGTGCTCTCTCCCCCTCTCTTTTGCGCTCTCTCGCTCCACCTCTCTTTTGCTCTCTCTACCCCTCTCTTTTGCTCTCTACCCCTTCTCTTTTGCTCTCTCTCTCCCCCCTCTCTTTTGCTTGCTCTCTCCCCCTCTCTTTTGTTCTCTCCCGCTCTCTTTTGCTCTCTCCCTCCTCTCTTTTGCTCTCCCAACCTCTCTTTTGCTCTCTCTCGCCCCTCTCTTTTGCACTCTCTCTCCTCTCTTTTACGCTCTCTCTCTCCCCTCTCTTTTGCACTCTCTCTCTCTCTCCCCTCTCTTTTGCTCTTTCCCCTTTCTTTTGCTCCTTCTCCCCCTCTCTTTTGCTCTCTCCCCCCCCTCTCTTTTGCTCTCTCTCTCTCCCCTTCTCTTTTTGCGCTCTCTCTCTCCCCTCTCTTTTGCTCTCTCTCCCCCCTCTCTTTTGTGCTCTCTCTCCCCCCTCTCTTTTGTGATCTCTCTCCCCCCTCTCTTTTGCGCTCTCTCTTTCCCCCCCTCTCTCTTGTGCTCTCCCCCTCTCTTTTGCGCTCTCTCGCTCCACCTCTCTTTTGCTCTCTCTACCCCCTCTCATTTGCTCTCCCTCTACCCCTCTCATTTGCTCTCCCTCTCCCCCTCTCTTTTGTTCTCTCCCCCCTCTCTTTTGCTCTCTCCCCCCTCTCTTTTGCTCTATACCCCTCTCTTTTGCGCTCTCTCCCCGCTCTTTTGCGCTCTCTCCCCTCTCTTTTGCACTCTCTACCCCCTCTCTTTTGCGCTCTCTACCCCTCTCTTTTGTGCTCTCTCTCCCCCCCTCTCTTTTGCGCTCTCTCTCCCCCTCTCTTTTGTGCTCTCTCCCCCTCTCTTTTGTGCTCTCTCTCTCCCTCCTCTGTTTTGCGCTCCCTCTCTCCCCCTCTTTTTTGCGCTCTCCCCACTCTCTTTTACGCTCTCTGTCTTCCCCTCTCTCTCCCCCTCTCTTTTGCACTCTCTCCCCTCTCTTTTGCGCTCTCTCTCCTCCTCTCTTTTGCACTCTCTCTCTCCCCCTCTCTTTTGTTCTCTCTCTCCATCCCTCTCTTTTGCTCTCTCTCCCCCTCTCTCTCTTCCCACTCCCCCTCTTTTGCTCTCTCTCCCTTCTCTATCCCTTCTCTCTCCCCCCCTCTCTCTCCCCCTCTTTCCCCCCTCTTTCATCCCTCTCTCTCCCCCTCTCTTCTTTTGCTATCTCTCCATCCCTCTCTTTTGCTCTCTCTCCCCCTCTCTCCCCCTCTTTTGCTCTCTTTCCCCCTCTCTCCCCCCCTCTCTCCCCCCCTCTTACCCCCCCTCTTTTGCTCTCTCCCCCCTCTCTCTCACCCTCTCTCTCCCCCCTCTCTTCTTTTGCTCTCTCTCTTCCCCTCTCTTTTGCTCTCTCTCTTTCCCGCTCTTATTTTGTCTCTCCCCCTCTCATTTGCTCTCTCTCTCCCACCTCTCTTCCCTCTATTTTGTTCCTTCCCCTCTCTTTTGCTCTTTCCCCTCTATTTTGCTCCCCCTCCCCTCTTGCGCGCGCACACGACCCCGCCATGCCTGACCACGCCCCACTTATGCCCAGCCACGCCCGCTCACATCTGACCATGCCCACTTCCGCCCACCGTCACCGTGCCGCAGCAGATCAGGTAGATTCTAAGGTCAGGTTTGTTTGTCCTCGTGCTGTCTCTACTGCGCATGAAAGCTTCTGACAAACACACTTGGCCTTTTATATTATAGGATGATGAAAATAATAGTATCTTTAGAAAGTCCATTTAATTGCGAGAAAAACTATCGCCTAGATTTAGAGTTCTGCGTTAGCCGTCAAAACCAGCGTTAGGGGCTCCTAACGCTGGTTTTGGGCTACCGCTGGTATTTAGAGTCAGTCAGGAAAGGGTCTAACGCTCACTTTCCAGCCGCAACTTTTCCATACCGCAGATCCCCCTACGCCATTGGCGTATCCTATCTTTTCAATGGGATCTTTCTAACGCCGGTATTTAGAGTCTTCGCTGAAGTGAGCGTCAGAAATCTAACGACAAAACTCCAGCCGCAGAAAAAAGCCAGGAGTTAAGAGCTTTCTGGGCTAACACCGGTTCATAAAGCTCTTAACTACTGTGCTCTAAAGTACACTAACACCCATAAACTACCTATGCACCCCTAAACCGAGGTCCCCCCACATCGCCGCAACTCTAATAATTTTTTTAACCCCTAATCTGCTGACCGCACACCGCCGCAACCTACATTATCCCTATGTACCCCTAATCTGCTGCCCCTAACACCGCCGACCCCTATATTATATTTATTAACCCCTAATCTGCCGCCCCCAACGTCGCCGCTACCTACCTACAATTATTAACCCCTAATCTGCCGACCGGACCTCACCGCTACTATAATAAAGTTATTAACCCCTAATCCGCCTCACTCCCGCCTCAATAACCCTATAATAAATAGTATTAACCCCTAATCTGCCCTCCCTAACATCGCTGACACCTAACTTCAAGTATTAACCCCTAATCTGCCGACCGGACCTCACCGCTACTCTAATAAATTTATTAACCCCTAAAACTAAGTCTAACCCTAACACTAACACCCCCCTAAGTTAAATATAATTTTTATCTAACGAAATAAATTAACTGTTATTAAATAAATTATTCCTATTTAAAGCTAAATACTTACCTGTAAAATAAACCCTAATATAGCTACAATATAAATTATAATTATATTGTAGCTATTTTAGGATTCATATTTATTTTACAGGCAACTTTGTATTTATTTTAACCAGGTACAATAGCTATTAAATAGTTAATAACTATTTAATAGCTACCTAGTTAAAATAATTACAAAATTACCTGTAAAATAAATCCTAACCTAAGTTACAATTAAACCTAACACTACACTATCAATAAATTAATTAAATAAAATACCTACAATTATCTACAATTAAACCTAACACTACATTATCAATAAATTAAGTACATAAAATACCTACAAATAAATACAATTAAATAAACTAACTAAAGTACAAAAAATTAAAAAAGAACTAAGTTACAAAAAATAAAAAAATAATTTACAAACATTATAAAAATATTACAACAATTTTAAGCTAATTACACCTACTCTAAGCCCCCTAATAAAATAACAAAGCCCCCCAAAATAAAAAAATGCCCTACCCTATTCTAAAATAAAAATAGAAAAGCTCTTTTACCTTACAGGCCCTTAAAAGGGCCTTTTGCGGGGCATGCCCCAAAGAATTCTGCTCTTTTGCCTGTAAAAAAAAAACATACAATACCCCCCCCAACATTACAACCCACCACCCACATACCCCTAATCTAACCCAAACCTCCCTTAAATAAACCTAACACTAAGCTCCTGAAGATCATCCTACCTTATCTTCACCACGCCGGGTATCACCGATCAGTCCAGAGGAGGCTCCGAAATCTTCATCCAAGCCCAAGCGGGGGCTGAAGACATCCATCATCCGGCTGAAGAGGTCCATCATCGGGCTGAAGTCTTGATCCAAGCGGGCGCTGAAGAGGTCCATCATCGGGCTGAAGTCTTCTATCAAGCGGCATCTTCAATCTTCTTTCTTCCGGATCCATCTTCATCCCGCCGACGCGGAACATCCATCCTGGCCGACGACTTCCAGACGAATGATGGTTCCTTTAAGGGACGTCATCCAAGATGGCGTCCCTCGAATTCCGATTGGCTGATAGGATTCTATCAGCCAATCGGAATTAAGGTAGGAAAATTCGGATTGGCTGATGGAATCAGCCAATCAGATTCAAGTTCAATCCGATTGGCTGATCCAATCAGCCAATCAGATTGAGCTCGCATTCTATTGGCTATTCCGATCAGCCAATAGAATGCGAGCTCAATCTGATTGGCTGATTGGATCAGCCAATCGGATTGAACTTGAATCTGATTGGCTGATTCCATCAGCCAATCAGAAGTTTCCTACCTTAATTCCGATTGGCTGATAGAATCCTATCAGCCAATCGGAATTCGAGGGACGCCATCTGGATGACGTCCCTTAAAGGAACTGTCATTCATCGGGAAATCGGCGGCCAGGATGGATGTTCCGCGTCGGCGGGATGAAGATGGATCCGGAAGAAAGAAGATTGAAGATGCCGCTTGATAGAAGACTTCAGCCCGATGATGGACCTCTTCAGCGCCCCCTTGGATCAAGACTTCAGCCCGATGATGGACCTCTTCAGCCGGATGATGGATGTCTTCAGCCCCCGCTTGGGCTTGGATGAAGATTTCAGAGCCTCCTCTGGACTGATCGGTGATACCCGGCGTGGTGAAGATAAGGTAGGATGATCTTCAGGGGCTTAGTGTTAGGTTTATTTAAGGGGGGTTTGGGTTAGATTAGGGGTATGTGGGTGGTGGGTTGTAATGTTGGGGGGGGGGTATTGTATGGTTTTTTTTACAGGCAAAAGAGCAGAATTCTTTGGGGCATGCCCCGCAAAAGGCCCTTTTAAAGGTAAAAGAGCTTTTCTATTTTTATTTTAGAATAGGGTAGGGCATTTTTTTATTTTGGGGGGCTTTGTTATTTTATTAGGGGGCTTAGAGTAGGTGTAATAAGCTTAAAATTGTTGTAATATTTTTATAATGTTTGTAAATTATTTTTTTATTTTTTGTAACAGTTCTTTTTTTATTTTTTGTACTTTAGTTAGTTTATTTAATTGTATTTATTTGTAGGTATTTTATGTAATTAATGTATTGATAGTGTAGTGTTAGGTTTAATTGTAGATAATTGTAGGTAGTTTATTTAATTAATTTATTGATAGTGTAGTGTTAGGTTTAATTGTAAATTAGGTTAGGATTTATTTTACAGGTAATTTTGTAATTATTTTAACTAGGTAGCTATTGAATAGTTATTAACTATTTAATAGCTATTGTACCTGGTTAAAATAAATACAAAGTTGCCTGTAAAATAAATATTAATCCTAAAATAGCTACAATATAATTATAATTTATATTGTAGCTATATTAGGGTTTATTTTACAGGTAAGTATTTAGCTTTAAATAGGAATAATTTATTTAATAAGAGTTAATTTATTTTGTTAGATAAAAATTATATTTAACTTAGGGGGGTGTTAGTGTTAGGGTTAGACTTAGCTTTAGGGGTTAATAAATTTATTAGAGTAGCGGTGAGGTCCGGTCGGCAGATTAGGGGTTAATACTTGAAGTTAGGTGTCAGCGATGTTAGGGAGGGCAGATTAGGGTTTAATACTATTTATTATAGGGTTATTGAGGCGGGAGTGAGGCGGATTAGGGGTTAATAACTTTATTATAGTAGCGGTGAGGTCCGGTCGGCAGATTAGGGGTTAATAATTGTAGATAGGTGGCGGCGACGTTGGGGTCGGCAGATTAGGGGTTAATAAATATAATATAGGGGTCGGCGGTGTTATGGGCAGCAGATTAGGGGTACATAGGGATAATCTAGGTTGCGGCGGTGTACGGAGCGGCAGATTAGGGGTTAAAAATAATATGCAGGTGTCAGCGATAGCGGGGGCGGCAGATTAGGGGTTAATAAGTGTAAGGTTAGGGGTGTTTAGACTCGGGGTACATGTTAGGCTGTTAGGTGCAGACTTAGGAAGTGTTTCCCAATAGGAAACAATGGGGCTGTGTTAGGAGCTGAACGCTGCTTTTTTGCAGGTGTTAGGTTTTTTTTCAGCTCAAACGGCCCCATTGTTTCCTATGGGGGAATCGTGCACGAGCACGTTTTTTAAGCTGGCTGCGTCCGTAAGCACCACTGGTATTTAGAGTTGCAGTGGCGGTAAATTATGCTCTACGCTCCCTTTTTGGAGCCTAACGCAGCCATTCTGTGAACTCTAAATACCAGCAGTATTTAAAAGGTGTGGGGAAAAAAAAGCATGCATAGCTAACGCACCCCTTTGGCCGCAGAACTCTAAATCAAGCCGTATATATAATATGTGTGGGTACAGTAAGAGGAAAATTACAGCTAAACACAAACACCGCAGAAATGTAAAAATAGCCCTGATCCTTAAAGGGCCACTAAACCCAAAATCTTTCTTTCATGATTCAGATAGAGAATAGAAATTTAAACAACATTACAATTTACTTCCATTATCTATTTTGCTTCCTTTTTTAAATATCCTTAGTTGAAGAAAAAGCAATGCACATGGTGAGCCAATCACACAAGGCTTCTATGTGCAGCAACCAATCAGCAGCTAGTGAGCATATCTAGATATGCTTTTCATCAAAGAATATCAAGAGAATAAAATAAATGAGATAATATAAGTAAATTAGAAATATGTTTAAAATTGCATTCTCTTTCTAAATCAAAAAAGAAAAAATGTGGGTGGCATGTCCCTTTAAGGGTAAGAAAATTGAAAAATGGTCTGGTCCTTAAGGGGTTAAATGGGCCTTTGTAGAGCATTGCCCTAAAGAAATCAGCTCTTTTACCTGTAACAAAATACAAAGATTCCCCCAACAGTAAAACCCACCACCCAACTAAACCCCCAAAATAAAAAACCTAACTCTAAAAATAACTTAAGCAATCCATTGCCCTGAAAAGGGCTTTTGTATGGGCATTGCCCTTAAAAGGGCATTCCGTTCTTTTACATTGCCCGTAAAAGGCCAAACCCTAATCTAAAAAAAAACCCACCCAAAAATCCACTTACGGTGTGTCTTCTATCTTTATCCCGGCGGTACAGAGCAGGTCCATCCTTGAAGACATCCGGCACGGAGCATCCTCTTCATACGGTCGCCGCCGTACACTGAATCTTCAATGCAAGGGAGCCCTTTCAAAATGGCGTCCCTTGCATTCCTATTGGCTGATTTAATTTTTGAAATTCAAATCAGCCAATAGGATGAGAGCTACTGAAATCCTATTGGCTGTTCAAATCAGCCAATAGGATGAGAGTTACTGAAATTCTATTGGCTATTTAAATCAGCGAATCAATTTTCAATAGCTCTCATTCAGCTAGATTACGAGTTTTGCGTTATGAGTCAAATAGCATCGTTATGGCCCATAATGCTTCATTTTCCCTAACCCTGCTATTACAAGTCTTGTCGGTATAGGTGTACCACACACCTTTTAGCCTGTCATGCAACGTCAGTACCGCACTTTTAAAAAAGTCCTTATTCAATGCTACTCCCATAGCATAGTATTATGAGTTTGCCTGGGAGGCCAAAAAGTGAGCGGTACACTCTATAACCACAAGATCCGTACGGCCATCTAAAGTCAGTAGTTATGAGTTTTTACGTTACAAAGCTGTACCATAAAACTCATAACTAAAGTGTTAAAAAGTACACTAACACCCATAAACTACCTATTAACCCCTAAACTGAGGCCCTCCGCATCGCAAACACTATAATAAAGTTATTAACCCCTAATCTGCCACTCCGGACATCGCCGCCACTATTAAAATGTATTAACCCCTATTCTGCCGCTCTCAGACATCGTCGCCACTATAATAAACCTATTAACCCCTAAACCGCCGCCCTTCTGCATCGCAAACACTATTTAAATATAATTAACCCCTAATCTGTCGTCCGCCCACACCGCCACTATAATAAACCTATTGACCCCTAAACCTCAAGCCCCCCACAACGAAATATACTTAAATAAACTATTAAACCCAAAACCGAAAGCCCCCCACAAAGAAATATACTAAAATAAACTATTAACCTCTAAACCTAACACCCCCCTAACTTTATACTAAAATTACAATTTCCCTATCTTAAATTAAATTAAAACTCACCTGTCAAATTAAATAAATTGATTTTAAACTAACAATTAAACAAAAGATAATTATTAAACTACAATTAAACTAACTACCAATTAAATTAAACTAAACTACAAATTAATACAAAAAGTATCTAATTACAAAAAAAAAAATAACTAAATTACAAAAAAAACAACCACTAAATTACGAAAATTAAATAAATAAAAATAAAAAAGAATTACACCTAATCTAATAGCCCTATCAAAATAATAAAGCCCCCCAAAATAAAAAATAAAATAAAAAAACCCTAGCCTACAATAAACTACCAATGGCCCTTAAAAGGGCCTTTTGTGGGGCATTGCCCCAAAGACATCAGCTCTTTTACCTGTAAGAAAAATACAAACACCCCCCAACAGTAAAACCCACCACCCCCACAACCAACCCCCCCAAATAAAAAAAAACCTATCTAAACAAAACCTAAGCTCCCCATTGCCCTGAAAAGGGCATTTGTATGGGCATTGCCCTTAAAAAGGCATTTAGCTCTTTTACATGCCCAGACCCTAAACTAAAAAACACCCAAAGAAGCCTTAAAAAAACACTAACCCCCAACGATCCACTTACAGTTCTTGAAGTCCCGCTTGAAGGATCTATCCAGCCGGCGAAGTCCTCATCCATGCGACAAGAAGCCTTCATCCAGGCGGCCTCTTCCATTTTCATCCAGCTGGCAAAGTCCTCATCCAGGCGGCAAGAAGTCTTCATCCAGACGGCATCTTTTATCTTCATCCATCCGGCGCAGAGCGGGTCCATCCTGAAGACATCCGGCGTGGAGCATCCTCTTCATATGGTCAGTGTAAACTCCTACTTCAATACAAGTGACGTCTTCCAAGATGGCGTCCCTTGCATTCCTATTGGCTGAAAGATTTCAATCAGCCAATAGGATTAGAGTTGCTAAAATCCTATTGGCTGCTTCAATCAGCCAATAGGATTAGAGCTGCTAAAATCCTATTGGCTGTTCCAATCAGCCAATAGGATTGAGCTCTCTATTTATTTTAACTAGGTAGTTAGTAAATAGTTAATACTACCTAGTCTACCTAGTTAAAATAAATACAAATTTACCTGTAAAATAAAACCTAAGCTAGCTACAATATAACTATTAGTTATATTGTAGCTAGTTTAGGTTTTATTTTACAGGTAAGTTTGTATTTAGTTTAAAATAGTTATTATTTAGTTAATAATTGTAACTAAAGTTTAGCTGTATTTTAATTATGTTAAAGTTAGGGGGTGTTAGGCTTAGGGTTATGTTAGGGTTAGGGTTAGGTTTAGGGGTTACTGGATTTATTTAGTTGTAGTGATGTGGGAGCCAGAGGTTTAGGGGTTAATAACTTTAGTATAGTGGCAGCGACATCGGGAGCGGCAGATTAGGGGTTAATAGTTTTATATAGGTGGCGGCGATGTTGGGGGTGGCAGATTAGGGGTTAATAACTGTATACCAGAGACAGAAGCACAAACGGCAGGCATTGTTCCCAAAACTCCATTAAAAAATTCAAAAATGTATTTGGTAATGTAAAAAGAAGTACAGACATGGCAGGTAAAAACACATGCAGTGTAATCTAAGATTAAGATTACACTGCATGTGTTTTTACCTGCCATGTCTGTACTTCTTTTTACGTTGCCAAATAAATGTTTGAATTTTTTAATGGAGTTTTGTGAGCAGTGCCTGCTGTTTGTGCTTCTGTCTCTGGTTTACATTGCGGTCTGATCCACCGCCTTGGCTACGGCACTCCGTGTCACTTTGGGGCAATTTTCAAACACGCCGACCGCTACCTGGTAGCACTCAGAGTCGGGACCCTTCACTTCCGGTTCATCTGAGCTGTTTGCCGGCTGCGTCTACACGCTTCTCTCTCGTTAATAACTGTATGTAGGTGGCGGCGATATTGGGGGCGGTAGATTAGGGGTTAGTAACTGTATGTAGGTGGTGGCGATATCGGGAGTGGCAAATTAGGGGTTAATAACTGTATGTAGGTGGCGGCGATGTCGGGGGTGGCAGATTAGGGGTGTTTAGACTCAGGGTTTATGTTAGGGTGTTAGGTTTAAACTTAACTTTTTCTTCCCCCATAGAGATCAATGGGGCTGCGTTACGGAGCTTATCATTTCGCGATCGCAGGTGTTAGGCTTTTTTTTTGCCGGCTCTCCCCATTGATGTCTATGGGGATATTGTGCACAAGCACGTCAAAGCAGCACTTGATTTCGGTGCGGTATGGAGCTTAACGCAACCATATTGCCTGCACAAGCCTGCTTTTTTCAAACTTGTAATAGCAGTGCTATAGGGAGGTGAAATAACGCCGCTTCTGTGGCGGTCGTTAAAATCCCTATAGCGCCCAAAACTTGCAATCTATCGAATTTTAGTAGTGTTAGTTTTTTTTAATGTGTAATTTAGTTTATTTAATAGTTATGTTAGGTAAATTACATACGCCTAGATTATGAGTCTTGCATTAGCCTTAAAAAGCAGCGTTGAGAGGATTGCGAGTCTGGCAGGTACAGGTGTACCGCTCACTTTTTTCCGTGACTCGAGCATACTGCAAATCCCCTTACGTCAATTGCATATCCTATCTTTTCAATGGGATTTTCCTAACGCCGGTATTACGAGTCTTGGAAAAAGTGAGCGGTAGACCCTCTCCTGTCAAGACTCGTACCGCATTTAAAAGTCAGTAGTTAAGAGTTTTATGGGCTAACGCCGTAGCATAAAACTCTTAACTAAAGTGCTAAAAAGTACACTAACACCCATAAACTACCTATTAACCCCTAAGCCGAGCCCCCCCCCCACATCGCAAACACTTAAATAAATTTTTTAACCCCTAATCTGCTGACCAGACAACGCCGCCACTTCAATAAATATATTAACCCCTAAACCGCCGCACTCCCGCCTCGCAAACATTAGTTAAATTTTATTAACCCCTAATCTGCCGTCCCTAACATCGCCGGCACCTACCTACATTTTTAACCCCTAATCTGACACCCCCAATGTCGCCACTATATTAAATGTATTAACCCCTAAACCTAAGTCTAACCCTAACCCTAACACCCCCTAACTTAAATATAATTTAAAATAATCTAAATAAAATCCAAGATGGCGTCCCTTCAATTCTGATTGGCTGATAGAATTCTATCAGCCAATCGGAATTAAGGTAGAAAAAATCCTATTGGCTGATCCAAACAGCCAATAGGATTGAGCTTGCATTCTATTGGCTGATTGGAACAGCCAATAGAATGCGAGCTCAATTCTATTGGCTGATTGGATCAGCCAATAGGATTTTTTCTACCTTAATTCTGATTGGCTGATAGAATTCTATCAGCCAATCGGAATTGAAGGGATGCCATCTTGGATGACGTCACTTAAAGGTACCGTCATTTAGGGTTAGTCGTCGGAAAGAAGAGGATGCTCCGCGTCGGATGTCTTGAAGATGGACCCGCTCCGCTCCGGATGGATGAAGATAGAAGATGGCGTCTGGATGAAGACTTCTGGCCGTCTGGAGGACCTCTTCTTCCCGGATAGGATGAAGACTTCTGGCCGTCTGGAGGACCACTTCTGCCCGGTTGGGTGAAGACGTCTCAAGGTAGGGTGATCTTCAAGGGGTTAGTGTTAGGTTTTATTAAGGTGGGTTTGGGTGGGTTTTGAGTAGGGTTGGGTGTGTGGGTGGTGGGTTTTAATGTTGGGGGGTATTGTATTTTTTTTTACAGGTAAAAGAGCTGATTACTTTGGGGCAATGCCCCGCAAAAAGCCCTTTTTGTAAAAAAAGCCTATTTGTAATTTAGTATAGGGTAGGGATTTTTATTATTTTGGGGGGCTTTTTTATTTTATTAGGGGGATTAGATTAGGTGTAATTAGTTTAAAAAAAATTGTAATTATTTTATTTTTTCTGTAATTTAGTGGGTTTTTTTTTCTTTTCGTAATTTAGATAATTGTATTTAATTGTATTTAATTGTAGTTAGTTTAGGGAATTTATTTAATTATAGTGTAGTGTTAGGTGTAATTGTAACTTAGGTTAGGTTTAATTTTACAGGTCAATTTGTATTTATTTTAGCTAGGTAGTTATTAAATAGTTAATAACTATTTAATAACTATTGTACCTAGTTAAAATAAATACAAAGTTGCCTGTAAAATAAAAAATAAACCCTGATATAGCTACAATGTAATTATTAGTTATATTGTAGCTAGCTTAGGGTTTATTTTATAGGTAAGTATTTAGTTTTAAATAGGAATAATTTAGTTAATGATAGGAATATTTATTTAGATTTATTTTAATTATATTTAAGTTAGGGGGGATGTTATGGTTAGGCTTAGGTTTAGGGGTTAATAACTTATTATAGTGGCGGCGACGTTGGGGGCGGCAGATTAGGGGTTAATAAGCGTAGTTAGGTTGCAGCGACGTTGGGGGGGGCCGATTAGGGGTTAATAAATATAATGTAGGTGGCGGTGATGTTGGGGGCAGCAGATTAGGGGTTCATTAGTATAATGTAGGTGGCAGCGATGTCGGGAGCGGCAGATTGGGGGTTAATAAGTGTAAGATTAGGGGTGTATAAAAAGTATTTCCCCATAGGAATCAATGGGGCTGCGTTAGGAGCTGAACGCTGCTTTTTTGCAGGTGTTAGGTTTTTTTTCAGCCAAATCTGCCCCATTGATTCCTATGGGTAAATCGTGCACGAGCACGTTTAGCCAGTTCACCGCTACCATAAGCAACGTTGGTATTCAGGTGAGATGTGGAGCTAAATTTTGCTCTCCTCTCACTTTTCTGTGGCTAACGCCGGGTTTAAAAAAACCTGTAATACCAGCGTTGTTTGTAGGTGAGCGGTGAGCATAAACTGCTCGTTAGCACCGCAAGTCTTACCGAGAAAAACTCATAGTTTTTTTTAATTTTACAGGTAAGTTTTTATGTAACTTTTTTTCCCCATAGTCATCAATGGGGTTGCGTTACGGAGCTTTTCATTCCGCTTGGATTTTGCGTGGTATGGAGCTTATCGCCACCATATTGCACGCACAAGGTGGCTTTTCAGAAACTTGTAATGGCAGCGCTATGGAGAGTGAAATAATGCAATTTTGCACCCTCTATAGCGCAAAACTCGTAATCTAGGCGTAAGAGAGTAGTAAGCCCCATGCTTCATATCTATATCATACCTTGCTGATTGACTCATACAGCTATGTAGACGCTCATACCCCATATCCCTAAGTGCAAAGACCAACCTTATTCTTTTTCCACTGTGAACACATTACTTCTAGCAAACTCTGTCACCATCAGATGCTATAACTGACTAACCCTGCTTGAGTGGAGGTTGGAGTAATAGATCTTTGCATCAGAGCTCAGTGCCTGCTAGTAACCAGAACAAATAAAGAGGGACACATATTGCCTATTGGAGGTCAAAGGGCTTAGAATTATTTATTTATTACTCTCCTACTCCGGCCCCTAGTATAAAATTCGCTGACCTTCTGGGATCATAATTTCCATAAAGTCCAGGGTTCACAATTTAGGACTAACACGGTCGGGTTAGCACACATGAAGAATTGCTATATTCAATGCACATTATTGAAATATTAAAAACATTTTATAAAAATGATTTAAACATATTATACATACTGTATTTATATTCTATGTATTATTTAGAATATTTTACAGTATGTTTAATAGTTGTAAATATTTTTTATTATTTTTTAAACAAATAATGTTTTTTAATATTGTGTATTGAAGATAGCAATTCTTCATGTGTGCTAACCCAACTGCGTTAGTTCTAAGTTGCAAACCCTGATGCACGTTACGCATATTTTACATAGAAAATAATGTACTTTTTATTATTAAATATATATCTTATTGAGATCGTAGCTTTTGATCCGATTTTACTTTGTTATTAATGTACAAGCTGTTCCTATTGGCGTTTAACAAGCCAATCACGTACCTCCTTTTTTGTTTACTTGGTTGCTATGGCAACGTCTGAGGCGTAATATGACTAATTTCAGAGCGGTTTGTAGAATTAATAGGTAGCGTGTATGTTCTTTGCCTTTTCAGCTTATTTAGTTGCTAGGTTGTGGATCCCCTACTGGGTCATTTATTGTTTGTATTTTAGATTGTACCGGCCCCACGTTGGCCAGGATGATGATGTCACGACTATGGGCGTGTCTACCCTGGAGAGCGTGGAGACCGGCGTTTACTGCAGTGAATATAAGCATGGTGGAGGGTAAGTTTATGTTTGTATACTTATTTGTTTGAGGACGGACAATAAAAGTGACAGGATTGCAAAACTATTCCTATTGGAGTGTGCTTCTCTTGCTAATTGTTTATAACCCTTTGCTGCACCCTGGGTTGCTACCACTGGATGTCTGGAGTGCGATCTGTTTTGCCTTATTGATTTCACTTGATCTTGCACCCGACTTTTGAAGGACTCTACCAAGGACTTTTTGATTTTAACTACTAGTATGACCGAGATAGAGGATCACAACACATTTAAAGATATACCGGATACAGGGGAAATGATCCCTGGGGCAAGCACCTTCCAATTTATAGAGGAATACGCAAGCCTTATTATATTTGGCACACCGACTACAGGCCCCACAACAGATAAACCTGGGTATATCTACACACATTTACTAAAATTAAAACAGAGAGAAAAGGATCTTATCCTGCACGTGATTTATCTGTCCGAGTATTTTTTCAAGAGTTACATCCCCAGAGGATTTAGGATGAGAAATACACCTACAATAGGTAGGAACAATCCTGCCTTTTGTGAAAAATTGTGTAATATAAAGAACAAGTGTTCCCTGGACCTTGTACTACTCGTGATTCAAGAAGTGAGACGTCTCTTGACATTGACCAAGGTTGAAATTGCAACTTATGAACAGTTTAATATAACTAAGTTATAAGCTGATACTAATAAAAACTGGCTTCAGAAACTACAAGAACAAATAAATAAATACTAGTCTGATTTGATCGATTTCAAGAACAAAATGCTAGAAGCAGTAATCAGTGATTATCGCGACAAGCGAGTATATCTTTGGCAACTCTCAAGACAGGAGAGACAGAGACAATTTCAAAACCACAGGAGATGCCCAAGATACAAGAAACCAAGGGACTTGACAACTGTTGAAAGTTCCGTATTTGGCTCTGGCTCAGAAGGTGAGCCTTCAGCTAACACAAATACACAAGTATAACAGGCCTCAGGGGTAATCATTTGCTCAAAACTTACAAGGAAAAGAGCTAGCACAAGGCGAGGGGGGTACAAAGAGAAAACCTCCACTAATACCACCAAAATAACAACGGAAAGCATTCTAGTTAATTTGAGCAACCATCCTCTCAGCACATTGGAATTACAGGTACTCAAAAAGGGACTCACATTTGTCCCCACATGCAGGACAGACCCTTTACAGCCAATTGCTAATAAAATAAAAATTTGGACACAGCAAACAAGAGCAAAGACAATTTCGTAAGAAATCAACATATGTCCCCAACTCCAACAACTCTAGCATTAATACCTTTACAAAATTAATCTTTAAAGAAATGGAGGATTCAACAAAGCTTCATAGAAATGACTCATTTAATAATTTTTCAACTAAGGAA
The DNA here is from genome assembly GCF_027579735.1 of Bombina bombina. NCBI lineage: Eukaryota > Metazoa > Chordata > Amphibia > Anura > Bombinatoridae > Bombina > Bombina bombina. The sequence continues at coordinate 174,751,651 of NC_069502.1, read as the reverse complement.
CGAGAAGCATTAAAGAAGCTCACTGATGATAATACCCTTATAATACCCTTATCATACGGGAGGCTGACAAGGATGGAGTGGTGGTTTTACTAAACTATAGTGACTACAAGGCAGAAATACTATCACAACTTATGGACCAAAACACATACAGAAAATTACCATGTGATCCAACGGCTGGATTCAAGATTAAAATCAGCAACCGATAGCCACATTTGTGGACTCTTTTCTCCAGCCCCTTGTGACGAATATGCCCTCCTATTTGAGGGACTCCTCTATGTTGCTGGAACTACTTACAATGATGGATGGGATAGGTGATGATGACTACCTAGTAACACTCAACGTAACAAGTCTATATATGGTTATCCCTCATGTTGAGGGTCTCCAGGCAATTGCGATATAACTCGCAAGATACCCTTACGTGGGATCACCCCCCGAGTTCCTACTGTACCTCCTGGAATTTTGTCTAAGTACCAACTATTTCAGATTCAAAAATCAATTCTTCCTACAATTAACAGGGACAGCGATGGGGTCCAATGTGGCCCTATCCTATGCAAACTTGTTTATGTCAATCTTTGAAGAATTTGAAACACATCTATTTAAAATAAAGGAGATCAATTTTTTCAGGAGGTATATTGATGATTTGTTTCTCATTTTGACGGGAACCAAATCAAAATTGGATGCATGGTTCATAGAACTAAATTCTATCAATGCAGCACTACAATTCAAGATACAGTATGACAAGTAACAAATTGACTTTCTTGATGTAAGACTGTATAAAGGCAATGGGAGGATCCAGTCTACTTTATTTTGTAAAGAAACAGACTGTAATGCCCTGTTGCACTACTCTAGTTGTCATATCCCGGCACTTAAGAAGGCACTTCCTATGTCCCAGTTACAGAGGGTCCTAAGAAATAACACAGAAAAGCCAATTAGAGACACCCAATTGTCTGAGATGGAAGGTCACTTCCAAGAAAGGAGTTACCTGACTAAATTGCTGAAAGAACAATGGAGTCTTCAATGACTAAAAATTACAAAGATGACAACAAAATGACATTTGTCACAACCTACACTGGCGACAAGAGGGAAATAACCTCTTCACTCAGAAAACACTGGGAAATCATCAGTTAAATATGCCACCTCCACGTATAGGTTATAAGATGGCTAGATAGCTTAGGGACATTTTGGTCAAACCGACCCTCAACACTGCTAAAATAAGTCTACTTGGCTTGATATCAAGAAACCGGGCGTCTATCGATGTCTGGATTGTACCACCTGTGGAGGCCTAATTACTGGATCTTCCTTTTCACATCCTCACAAGAAGAAGAGCTATAAGCACAAATATAGACTAACGTGTACAACTACACACATTATATACTTGCTTCATTGCATATGCGGTCTTTATTACGTCGGAAAGACCTGTGACGATCTCCGGACATGCATGACAAACCATCTTCAGAACATCCGGTGGCCCAGCATTTTCAGCAATTCCAACACAGTGTAACAGATCTCAAATACACGATCATTGATCACGTCCCTCCTCTGAATAGAGGGGGTGATCGGAACTAATTACTTCTACAAAAGGAGGCGAGATGGACATACCACCTGGAAACATTAATCCCTAAAGGGTTAAATACCCACCTGGATTGGCATGCTTTTTATAACATCCTGAACACATTGTGAGAATACTACCTAGTTCCTAGAGAGCCATTATCTATTCTTTTTTGAGAATTATGATTTATTAGTACGATTTGTTCCATAATGTTTCAGCCTATATTTATTGTTAGGTTAAATTAGTCTTATTCAGTTGCTCCCATCTGCCTCACCATCTTCTTGGGATATGCGTTTGGTTTACCTCCTTCTTTTTGCTATAATTGGCTATTTGTGCCTATTTTCCTTTATTTATGGAGAGGGTATTTGAGAGCAATTTTGTTCTAGACTTGTTATTTTGTTTCATCACTTACTAGAAATGTGTGAGGATACAGTATATTGATGTTAGTATCTCTATGTTTGGCATTCAGAACATTAAGGTGCTGTTTTTTTGCAATAAGGTCTTACTTTGATCTCCTCTATTGATCTCCCTATAACGGCACATACAGCTCCTGTTTTATTAGCTGTTTACTCTGGTTGCCACGACAACCAATATAGAGTTTTCTATTCATCTAGGGATATCAAAGTACGTTTTGCTTGCTTCACTCTCTATTTAGTACATATTGCCTCTTATCTACTGCGCATTTCATTATGACCGCTACTGATGATCATCCCCTGGTAGTATGTATATCGTCATTACTGGTCATTGTGGGATCTGCAGTCGATATATACATAGTGTTCTGTTGTGCTTTACGCCTTATGCTGTAGATATATCACTGCATCATGTATTGTCTTATTGAGATCGTAGCTTTTGATCCGATTTTACTTTGTTGTTTGTTATTAATGTACAAGCCAATCACATACCTCCTTTTTTTGTTTACTTGGTTGCTATGGCAATGTCTCAGGTGCAATAGGAATAATTTCGGAGCAGTTGATACAATTAATAGGTAGCGTGTATGTTCTTTGCCTTTTCAGCTTATTTAGTCACTCTGATAGGTTGTGGATCCCCTACTGGGTCATTTATGAGTTTGTATGTATTGTAGATACATACAAACCCACGTTGCCCGGTATGATGACATCGCGACTATGGGCGTGTCTACCCGGGAGAGCGTGGAGACCGGCATTTACTGCACTGAATATAAGCATGGTGGAGGGTAGGTTTATGTTTGTACACTTATTTGTCTTAGGACGGACCTGTTGGTCCGAAAACATTCACAATAAAAGTGACAGGATTGCAAAACACTTCCCATTGGAGTGCGCTTCTATTTCTGATTGTTTATACCCCTTTTTTTTTTTTAAATGCATTTTTTTTATTAAGGTTTATGCGCACAAGTACAAACAATGGAAATTTCGCAGTATAAACATTCACCTCCAAATAATAAACTGGCTGTTAATATTTTACAAATGAAGAAAAGTTGTGAATTCCATACAAATATGTAGGTCAGAGATGATAATACAAAAACCAGTATACATAAATAAAAAGGGAAAAGGAGGAGATTGCAGAGAGTGAAACCCAAATCTGATACTGCTCAGGTAACCTCGTACAGCAGTGAGTACCATAAAATTTGTAAAATAGTGTGTGACTCACTGTCTATACTAGAGGTTGATGATGGACTGAAAACTGTTCAGGAAGGATGTGGCTTTATTTCTCATAAAACCAAAACTTTAGGCAATATTTTGTCTCCCTCCATGTTACCGGCAATAAAAAAGGAAAATTGGCTTTCTTTAAAACCTGTTTTTTACAAATGTAACAGCAGTAGATGTAAATCATGTACACATGCACTGTTTAGTTCAGAATTTATGTCCCAAGTCACAGGTAAAGTTTACCAGATCAAACAATATTCCACTTGTAATTCTACATTTGTCATATATCTTTTGACCTGTAGGGGGTGCAATAAGCAATATGTAGGGCTCACTACTCGCCACCTGAAGGATAGATTTTTGGAGCATCTCAGGTCTATTGAAGACCCCAAATCCACCACTCCAGTGTCACTACACTTTAAGAAAGAACATCATTCTGATATTTCCCTCTTGGCATTTCAGTGTATCCAAGCTATTCCCAGACACCCCAGAGGGGGTAATAGAGATGAGACTCTCAGACAAAGGGAAGTCTTTTGGATTTTCCAATTGAAAACTGTTGTGCCAAGAGGCCTAAATTCTGAATGGGATATTAAATTATTTGTTAAATAGAAAATTAATTATTGTTATATAATATTTCTTGGTGTTACATAGTGCACAGTTAATCACTGCTTATGATATAATGTCTTCCTTCATAGATTTTATATATTTTATACCAAAAACATGTTATTATGATGTTGTTAGAGATAATTCTCTGTATAGTGTATGCCTCCCTTTTTACTTTTAACTCTTTAGTTTTTACATTTATTTATTCTGCATATACAGTTTATCTATGTAAATATTTTAGGTGTATTATATATAAGTGTGTCAAATACCAATTAAGAGTTTGCTACCAGGATAGGTGGATAGATTTTAGGGAGGTGCTATTTTATCAGTAAATATATCATATATAAACTTATCAGTCATGTGGACCTATATGCACACATATTAATGGGAAATTCAGTTGAGGTCTCTTTTATGGTTTATTTGTGGGGAGCTTTAATATTTTGAGCTGTTTAGCATATATAAATGCCTTAGCCAGGGAACTAAGGCAAGAGGTGTATATGATTGTCTCCTAAATAGGGATGTATAAGTGTTTGTGTCCCCTAAACAAAATGTACTGGTATATGCAGCATATAAGGGGCATGTGCTTTATAGATATATGCTCTTATATTAAGTCATCAAATGAGATAAAGAGTAATCAATAATATAAGGATTAATAACATCCCAAGCTAACCCAGGTCTGTACACCAATATTTGATTTCCTCATGTAACTATTCACTTCCCTATATAATAATGGAACACACTACTGAATCTATCATGAAACAACCATATGCATTAACAGACAGGGTTATTAGATCAGTCACCATCATATAGTCCTATGTCTGTAGTACAATTTATTAAACCAACGTTAGTATTATTGCAACCTGTAATCAGAGTTTCTATGGCATAAAGGTCCCCGGATAGCTGGTGTGGCATACAATTGTAATGCTTACCCTACACCAGATGGTCAGGGTAGATGAGTTCTCAAAGCAACTGCCCTGAAGATTGTCAGAAATTGTCCCCAGTTGTATTCCATTGCCCCTTTCCAGGGATACATTTTGGCTGCTAAGTTCACCTTAGGCTTGTCGCTCGAACGGCACATCTCAGCAGCGCAACTTCTCCACAGGTGGCCAGAGGGTCAACACGGCATCTTGCATCTTTCCCTGCACTCCCGGTAGCTGTCTAGTCGGTCAAACTAGGTCCCTCCACGGGATCCACCACTGGATCCCTCTGTTCCTCATGAGAGGCAGGTGGTAAGCGTTGGGTCTCCTGAGCATCGCCTCCGGTGGAAGCTGGTATGGAGTTAGCGTTACAGGAGTCAGGCTCTACACAATGTGTCTCTTCGGGCTGGAACACTGTTTTTAGTGCGTGCACCAGAGCAGCTTGGCAGTTATCCAGGAGGTTATCTATCTCCCTTAGGATGGATGCCACGGGCATCATATTGTATGTATATATCAGTACTCATTAGTAGGACAAGTATGGAGCATGTAGCCGGTCTAAGTCCTCACTCTGGTCTCCACGTGGACAGGAAAATTGCTGCCCCCAAAGACTCCAGGTAGTAAGTGTAGCGTCTATGCTGTAAAGTTCCCACAGCATAGCATTTTTTCTTTGTAATACTAAGCTGTGAAGTCTCCTGAGCCTTAAAGACGCCAATATTGATATGGCAGAAAAGACTGGATGGTTGCTAAGCTTGATTTTGTGAGTAATATAGCCGGAGCTGCAGAGATGTGCGACCATCCAGCACGAGAGGTAGCTCCTCCCCCACCATTTATACCCCTTTTGCTGCACCCTGGGTTGTTACCACTGTATGTCTGGAGTGCGATCTGTTATATATAATCTGTTATATATATATATATATATATATATAGATATATAGGTATATGTATACAATATATATATATATATATATATATTAATATATATTTATAGTAATAAGTACATTTCTCTTGTTAAGTGTATCCAGTCCACGGATCATCCATTACTTGTGGGATATTCTCCTTCCCAACAGGAAGTTGCAAGAGGATCACCCACAGCAGAGCTGCTATATAGCTCCTCTCCTCACTGCCATATCCAGTCATTCTCTTGCAACTCTCAACTTAGATGGAGGTCGTAAGAGGACTGTGGTGTTTTATACTTAGTTTATTTCTTCAATCAAAAGTTTGTTATTTTTAAATGGTACCGGAGTGTACTGTTTATCTCAGGCAGTATTTAGAAGAAGAATCTGCCTGCGTTTTCTATGATCTTAGCAGAAGTAACTAAGATCCTTTGCTGTTCTCACATATTCTGAGGAGTGAGGTAACTTCAGAGGGGGAATAGCGTGCAGGTTTTCCTGAAATAAGGTATGTGCAGTTAAAATATTTTTCTAGGGATGGAATTTGCTAGAAAATGCTGCTGATACCGAAGTAATGTAAGTAAAGCCTTAAATGCAGTGATAGCGACTGGTATCAGGCTTATTAATAGAGATACATACTCTTATAAAAGTGTATTTTAAAACGTTTGCTGGCATGTTTAATAGTTTTTTACATATGTTTGGTGATAAAACTTATTGGGGCCTAGTTTTTTTCCACATGGCTGGCTTGAATTTTGCCTAGAAACAGTTCCCTGAGGCTTCCCACTTTTGTTATATGAGTGGGAGGGGCCTATTTTGGCGTTTTTTTGCACAGCAAAAATTACAGACACAGACATCCAGCTTCTTCCTGCATGATCCAGGACTTCTCTGAAGGGCTCAAAAGGCTTCAAAAGTCGTATTGAGGGAGGTAAAAAGCCACAGTAGAGCTGTGGCAGTTGTTGTGACTGTTTAAAAAACGTTTTTGTCATTTGTTATTCCGTTTTTGGTATTAAGGGGTTAATCATCCATTTGCAAGTGGGTGCAATGCTCTGCTAACTTATTACATACACTGTAAAAATTTCGTTAGTGTAACTGCATTTTTTCACTGTTATTTCAAAATTTGGGAAAATTTTTGTTTCTTAAAGGCGCAGTAACGTTTTTTTATATTGCTTGTAAACTTGTTTTAAAGTGTTTTCCAAGCTTGCTAGTCTCATTGCTAGTCTGTTTAAACATGTCTGACACAGAGGAACCTACTTGTTCATTATGATTGAAAGCCATGGTGGAGCCCCATAGGAGAATGTGTACTAAATGTATTGATTTCACCTTAAACAGTAAAGATCAGTCTTTATCTATAAAAGAATTATCACCAGAGGGTTCTGTCGAGGGGGAAGTTATGCCGACTAACTCTCCCCACTTGTCAGACCCTTCGCCTCCCGCTCAGGGGACACACGCTAATATGGCGCCAATTACATCAGGGACGCCCATAGCGATTACCTTGCAGGACATGGCTGCAATCATGAATAATACCCTGTCAGAGGTATTATCTAGATTGCCTGAATTAAGAGGAAAGTGCGATAGCTCTGGGGTTAGGAGAGATACAGAGCGCGCAAATGCTGTTAGAGCCATGTCTGATACTGCGTCACAGTATGCAGAACATGAGGACGGAGAGCTTCAGTCTGTGGGTGACATCTCTGACTCAGGGAAACCTGATTCAGAGATTTCTAATTTTAAATTTAAGCTTGAGAACCTCTGTGTATTTCTTGGGGAGGTATTAGCTGCTCTGAATGACTGTAACACAGTTGCAATTCCAGAGAAATTGTGTAGGCTGGATAGATACTATGCGGTGCCGGTGTGTACTGACGTTTTTCCTATACCTAAAAGGCTTACAGAAATTATTAGCAAGGAGTGGGATAGACCCGGTGTGCCCTTTTCCCCACCTCCTATATTTAGAAAAATGTTTCCAATAGACTCCACTACATGGGACTTATGGCAGACGGTCCCTAAGGTGGAGGGAGCAGTTTCTACTTTAGCAAAGCGTACCACTATCCTGGTTGAGGACAGTTGTGCTTTTTCAGATCCAATGGATAAAACATTGGAGGGTTACCTTAAGAAAATGTTTATTCAACAAGGTTTTATTTTACAGCCCCTTGCATGCATTGTGCCTGTTACTGCTGCGGCGGCATTCTGGTTTGAGGCCCTGGAAGAGGCCATCCAGACAGCTCCATTGAATGAAATTATTGACAAGCTTAGAACGCTTAAGCTAGCTAACTCATTTGTTTCTGATGCCATTGTTCATTTGACTAAACTAACGGCTAAGAATTCCGGATTCGCCATCCAGGTGCGTAGGGCGCTATGGCTTAAATCCTGGTCAGCTGACATGACTTCAAAGTCTAAATTACTCAACATTCCTTTCAAGGGGCAGACCTTATTCAGGCCTGGCTTGAAGGAAATTATTGCTGACATTACTGGAGGCAAGGGTCATACCCTTCCTCAGGACAGGGCCAAATCAAAGGCCAAACAGTCTAATTTTCGTGCCTTTTGAAATTTCAAGGCAGGAGCAGCATCAACTTCCTCTGCTTCAAAACAAGAGGGAACTGTTGCTCATTCCAGACAGGCCTGGAAACCTAACCAGTCCTGGAACAAGGGCAAGCAGGCCAGAAAGCCTGCTGCTGCCCCCAAGACAGCATGAAGGAATGGCCCCCTATCCGGAAACGGATCTAGTGGGGGGCAGACTTTCTCTCTTCGCCCAGGCGTGGGCAAGAGATGTTCAGGATCCCTGGGCGTTGGAGATCATATCTCAGGGATATCTTCTGGACTTCAAAGCTTCTCCTCCACAAGGGAGATTTCATCTTTCAAGGTTATCATCAAACCAGATAAAGAAAGAGGCATTCCTAAGCTGTGTGCAAGACCTCCTAGTAATGGGAGTGATCCATCCAGTTCCGCGGATGGAACAAGGACAGGGATTTTATTCAAATCTGTTTGTGGTTCCTAAGAAAGAGGGAACCTTCAGACCAATCTTGGATCTAAAGATCTTAAACAAATTCCTCAGAGTTCCATCATTCAAAATGGAAACTATTCGGACCATCCTACCCATGATCCAAGAGGGTCAGTACATGACCACAGTGGACTTAAAGGATGCCTACCTTCACATACCGATTCACAAAGATCATCATCGGTTCCTAAGGTTTGCCTTTCTAGACAGACATTACCAATATGTAGCTCTTCCCTTCGGGTTGGCCACTGCCCCGAGAATATTTACAAAGGTTCTGGGCTCACTTCTGGCGGTTCTACGACCGCGAGGCATATCGGTGGCTCCGTATCTAGACGACATCCTGATACAGGCGTCAAGCTTTCAAATTGCCAAGTCTCATACAGAGATAGTTCTGGCATTTCTGAGGTCGCATGGGTGGAAAGTGAACGTGGAAAAGAGTTCTCTATCACCACTCACAAGAGTCTCCTTCCTAGGGACTCTTATAGATTCTGTAGAGATGAAAATTTACCTGAATGAGTCCAGGTTATCAAAACTTCTGAATGCTTGCCATGTCCTTCATTCCATTCCACGCCCGTCAGTGGCTCAGTGCATGGAAGTAATCGGCTTAATGGTAGCGGCAATGGACATAGTGCCATTTGCGCGCCTGCATCTCAGACCGCTGCAATTATGCATGCTAAGTCAGTGGAATGGGGATTACTCAGATTTGTCCCCTCTACTAAATCTGGATCAAGAGTCCAGAGATTCTCTTCTCTGGTGGCTTTCTCGGGTCCATCTGTCCAAGGATATGACCTTTCGCAGGCCAGATTGGACGATTGTAACAACAGATGCCAGCCTTCTAGGTTGGGGCGCAGTCTGGAACTCCCTGAAGGCTCAGGGATCGTGGACTCAGGAGGAGAAACTCCTCCCAATAAATATTCTGGAGTTAAAAGCAATATTCAATGCTCTTCTAGCTTGGCCTCAGTTAGCAACACTGAGGTTCATCAGATTTCAGTCGGACAACATCACTACTGTGGCTTACATCAACCATCAAGGGGGAACCAGGAGTTCCCTAGCGATGTTAGAAGTCTCAAAGATAATTCGCTGGGCAGAGTCTCACTCTTGCCACCTGTCAGAGATCCACATCCCAGGCGTAGAGAACTGGGAGGCGGATTTTCTAAGTCGTCAGACTTTTCATCCGGGGGAGTGGGAACTCCATCCGGAGGTGTTTGCTCAACTGGTCCATCGTTGGGGCAAACCAGAACTGGATCTCATGGCGTCTCGCCAGAACGCCAAGCTTCCTTGTTACGGATCCAGGTTTAGGGACCCGGGAGCAACGCTGATAGATGCTCTAGCAGCTCCTTGGTTCTTCAACCTGGCCTATGTGTTTTCACCGTTTCCTCTGTTCCCTCGACTGATTGCCAAAATCAAACAGGAGAGAGCATCAGTGATTCTGATAGCGCCTGCGTGGCCACGCAGGACCTTGTATGCAGACCTAGTGGACATGTCATCTCTTCCACCATGGACTCTGCCTCTGAGGCAGGACCTTCTAATACAAGATCCTTTCAATCATCCAAATCTAATTTCTCTGAGACTGACTGCATGGAGATTGAACGCTTGATTCTATCAAGGCGTGGCTTCTCCGAGTCAGTCATTGATACCTTAATACAGGCTCAGAAGCCTGTCACCAGGAAAATCTACCATAAGATATGGCGTAAATATCTTTATTGGTGTGAATCCAAGAGTTACTCATGGAGTAAGGTTAGGATTCCTAGGATATTGTCCTTTCTCCAAGAGGGTTTGGACAAAGGCTTATCAGCTAGTTCTTTAAAAGGACAGATCTCTGCTCTGTCTATTCTTTTGCACAACTGTCTGGCAGAAGTTCCAGACGTCCAGGCATTTTGTCAGGCTTTGGTTAGGATTAAGCCTGTGTTTAAAACTGCTGCTCCCCCGTGGAGCTTAAACTTGGTTCTTAAAGTTCTGCAGGGAGTTCCGTTTGAAACCCTTCATTCCATTGATATTAAACTTTTATCTTGGAAAGTTCTGTTTTTGATGGCTATTTCCTCGGCTCGAAGAGTCTCTGAGTTATCTGCCTTACATTGTGATTCTCCTTATCTGATTTTTCATTCAGACAAGGTAGTTCTGCGTACCAAACCTAAGGTGGTTTCTAACAGGAATATCAATCAAGAGATTGTTGTTCCATCATTGTGTCCTAATCCTTCTTCAAAGAAGGAACGTCTTTTGCTTAATCTGGACGTAGTCCATGCCTTGAAGTTTTACTTACAGGCTACTAAAGATTTTCGTCAAACATCTGCCCTGTTTGTCATTTACTCTGGACAGAGGAGAGGTCAAAAAGCTTCGACAACCTTTTGGCTTCGGAGCATAATACGCTTAGCCTATGAGACTGCTGGACAGCAGCCCCCTGAAAGGATTACAGCTCATTCTACTAGAGCTGTGGCTTCCATCTGGGCCTTTAAAAATGAGTCCTCTGTTGAACAGATTTGCAAGGCTGCGACTTGGTCTTCGCTTCACACCTTTTCAAAATTTTACAAATTTTACACTTTTGCTTCTTCGGAGGCTGTTTTTGGGAGAAAGGTTCTACAGGCAGTGGTTCCTTCCGTCTAAGTTCCTGTCTTGTCCCTCCCATCATCCGTGTACTTTAGCTTTGGTATTGGTATCCCACAAGTAATGGATGATCCGTGGACTGGATACACTTAACAAGAGAAAACATAATTTATGCTTACCTGATAAATGTATTTCTCTTGTAGTGTATCCAGTCCACGGCCCGCCCTGTCCTTTTAAGGCAGGTTTAAATTTTAATTAAACTACAGTCACCACTGCACCCTATGGTTTCTCCTTTCTCGTCTTGTTTCGGTCGAATGACTGGATATGGCAGTGAGGGGAGGAGCTATATAGCAGCTCTGCTGTGGGTGATCCTCTTGCAACTTCCTGTTGGGAAGGAGAATATCCCACAAGTTATGGATGATCTGTGGACTGGATACACTACAAGAGAAATAAATTTATCAGGTAAGCATAAATTATGTTTTTTCTGTATGTGAAGAACATTGGAATGTGACATTTTCATAACTCCTGTCGGGTTAGCACGCAAGTATAGGTATTAGGTTTTTTTCAGTTTGCGCTCTCCATTAAAGGGACACTGAACCCAAATTTTTTCTTTCCTGATTCAGATAGAGCATGCAATTTTAAGCAACTTTCTAATTTACTCCTATTATCATATTTTCTTCATTCTCTTGGTATCTTTATTTGAAATGCAAGAATGTAAGTTTAGATGCCGGCACATTTTTGGTGAATAACCTGGGTTATTCTTGCTGATTGGTGGATAAATTCATCCATTAATAAAAAAGTGCTGTCCAGAGTAGTGAACCAAAAAAGAAGCTTAGATGCCTTCTTTTTCAAATAAAGATAGCAAGTGAACGAAGAAAAATTGATAATCGGAGTAAATTTGAAAGTTGCTTAAAATTGCATGCTCTATCTGAATCACGAAATTTGGGTTCAGTATCCCTTTAACTACTATGGGGAGACAGTCTACACCCTTAGTCTTACCTTAGATTAAGATGTAACTAACCTCCTGCACCCCTTTCTATATCATACAGCAAGAACAGTAAAACAGTTATTTTAAAATGAATATTGTTTCTGGCCACTTTGACACTCCGCCCACTGACATCACGATCTGGGCTTCATTAAAGACTCACTAGTTAGATTCAACAGACTGTCAATGCTATTCAGCAGAGGGCCTAGATTTAGCCCAGATTGTGATGTCATCAGTGGGCAGAGTTGCATGATATAGAAAAGGGGTGCAGGAGGCTATTTGCAGCTTAATCTAAGGTAAGACTTTAAGATGACTAAGGTGTAGACTGTCCCTTTAACGCAGTTACGATAACTTTTTAGAGTGTGTCGGGTTTAGCTTGCGTGCAAACTTTTTACTTTCAACTTGTAATACGCGCGCAAAAAGCCTCCGTCTAGTGAAGTTTACACTATGGGCGCGATAAAATATACGGCGCAAAAAGCCTCAGTCTAGTGAAGTTTACACTATGGGCGCGATCAAATATACGGTGCAGAATGAAGGTTCCTTTAAATGACATCATCCAAGATGGCGTCCCTTCAATTCCGATTGGCTGATAGAATTCTATCAGCCAATCGGAATTAAGGTAGGACAAATCCTATTGGCTGATGCAATCAGCCAATCGGATTGAAGTTCAATCTGATTGGCTGATCCAATCAGCCAATAGAATTGACCTCGCATTCTATTGGCTGTTCCAATCAGCCAAGAGAATGCGAGGTCAATCCTATTGGCTGATTGCATCAGCCAATAGAATTTTTCCTACCTTAATTCCGATTGGCTGATAGAATTCTATCAGCCAATCAGAATTGAAGGGACACCATCTTGGATGATGTCATTTAAAGGAACCTTCATTCTTCAGTTGGACGTCGAACGAAGTGGATGCTCCGCGTCGGATGTCTTCAAGATGGAGCCGCTCCTCGTCGGATGGAAGAAGATAGAAGATGCCGCTTGCATGAAGACTTCTGCCCGTCTGGAGGACCTCTTCTGCCCGGATCCGATGAAGACTTCTGCCCGGATCCGATGAAGACTTCTGCCTGGCTGGGTGAAGACGGCTCAAGGTAGGGTGATCTTCAAGGGGTTAGTGTTAGGTTTTATTAAGGGGGATTGGGTGGGTTTTAGAGTAAGGTTGGGTGTGTGGGTGGTGGGTTTTAATGTTGGGGGGGTTGTATTTCTTTTTTTACAGGTAAAAGAGCTGATTACTTTGGGGCAATGCCCCGCAAAAAGCCCTTTTATTTGTAATTTAGTATAGGGTAGGGAATTTTATTATTTTGGGGGGCTTTTTTATTTTATTAGGGGGCTTAGATTAGGTATAACTAGTTTAAACTTCTTGTAATTTTTATTTTATTTTCTGTAATTTAGTGGGGGGGGGGTTGTACTTTAGTTTATTTTACTTTATTGTATTTAATTTTAGGTAATTGTAGTTAATTAATTTATTTAATGATAGTGTAGTGTTAGGTGTAATTGTAACTTAGGTTAGGATTTATTTTACAGGTAAATTTGTATTTCTTTTAACTAGGTAGCTATTAAATAGTTAATAACTATTCTACCTAGTTAAAATAAATACAAATTTCCCTTTAAAATAAAAATAAATCCTAAAATAGCTACAATCTAATTATTAATTATATTGTAGCTATCTTGGGGTTTATTTTATAGGTAAGTATTTAGTTTTAAATAGGAATAATTTAGTTAATAATAGTAAATTTATTTAGATTTATTTAAATAATATTTAAGTTAGGGGGGTGTTAGGGTTAGACTTAGGTTTAGGGGTTAATAACTTTATTATAGTGGCGGCGACGTTGGCGGCGGCAGATTAGGGGTTAATATATTTAATAGGTTTATTGCGTTGTGCGTTAATGGCGGATTAAGGGTTAATAGTTTTAAGAGGTAGTTTGCGATGTTGAGGTTGGCGGATTTAGGAGTTAATAATTGAGTTATTACTTGCGGTGTGGGTTTGATGGCAGATATAGGGGTTAATACACTTTATTAGTTATTGCGGTGGGGGATTGCGGTTGACAGGTAGATAGACATTGCGCATGCGTTAGGTGTTAGTTGATTTTTGCAGGCATTTTAGGGAGTTACGGTGCTCCCATACTCAGCGCAAGGCTTGCTGTGTCTGCCTTTTATGGCGAGGTAAAAATGGAGTAAGACTTCTCCATTTTCGCCACGTAAGTCCTTGCGCTGGATATTGGATACCGATTTGCAACGCGATTCTATGTTAGCCTATGGGAGTAATAATTGCGGGCGACGGGTGACATATACACGCGTAACTTGTATGCTACGCTGTATATGTAATACCAAAATCGCGTGCAATCTGGCGGCGGAGGATTTTGCGGGGGACGCTGCATATGTAATGGAGGCCTATAGCGGTAAGGCTAAAATGTGCTCCACTAGTAATCTAACCCTAAACAGCAGCAAAGCTGTGGCAATAATTTTTTGTAACTTGCCCCTTATTTATAATAATGTGAAAACAATTATGCAATGGTATTGTAAAAATAACTTCAAAATGACATTATTAAAGGGAAGCATAGCTAATCGAACAAGACATTTTAAAGAAATATTTTATTTAAAAAAATATTAATTATACATCTTGTTAATCTCAAAATTTTAGTCAACAATTGTTCAGCATAGATGAAGTTCATCACATTCTATTTTATAATGGTGTCACAATTTTGTCCATTGTTTTGGTAATTTAAGTGTGTACTGTGATGCTAAGTGGTGTTTTTTTAAAAACCCTTTTAACGTTGTGTTACTACTTTGCCAAGTGGTACAGAGTATACTTGTAGAGCCTGATTGCTCATGCCAGGTGAAGGGTATATTATCAATCCCATACTATGACCGAAGGAAGATCTGGTCTACTTAATGATGGTTATGGTATCTGGAACATTTAGTTGAAATTGTCATGTCTGTCCCTTTTTTTTAAGATTGGTAAAATCCCATTAAAGACTACGGCCCATATTTATCAAGCTCTGTACGTAGTTTGAAGGGCCGTGTTTCTGGCGAGTCTTCAGACTCGCCAGAAACAGCAGTTATGAAGCAGCGGTCACAAAGACCACTGCTCCATAATCTGTCCGCCTGCTCTGAGCAGGCAGACAGACATTGCCGCAATTCAACCCGATCGAGTACGATCGGGTTGATTGACACCCCCCTGCGATTGACACCCCCTGCTGGCGGCCCATTGGCCGTGAGTCTGCAGGGGGCGGCGTTGCACCAGCAGCTCTTGTGAGCTGCTGGTGCAATGCTGAATACAGAGAGCGTATTGCTCTCCGTATTCAACGAGGTCTGGCGGACCTGATCCGACAGTGCGGATCAGGTCCGCCAGACCTTGATAAATAGAGGCCTATGGGGCTGAATTATCAAGCTCAGAATGGCTCACTGGAAACAGCAGTTATGAAGCAGGGTCTAAAGACCGCTGCTCCATAACTTGCCTGCCTGCTCTGAGGCTGCGGACATTAATCGACCGGTTCCTATACAATCGGGCTGATTGACACCCCTGCTAGCTTGGCCGTGAATTTGCAGGGGGCGGCATTTCCCAAGTAGTTCATAAGAACTGCTTGTGAAACGATAAATGCCGACAGCATATGCTGTCAGCATTTATCGATGTGCAGCGGACATTATACCGTACATTGTATCATGTCCTTCCGCACTTTAATAAATCGGCCCCTATAACTAACATTTATATTTTTGATTCATTTTAAACTTTGTGGTGTTAAATTTAGATCTCACTAATGTGTCCAAACTTCCAGCTGTTTTTAGTATTTTATCTTCATGTGTAAAATACATCTCATCTCAGGCAATCTGATGAAACAACCTAATTTTGGGCCTAGTAACAGGTTGCAATACTTCTTTGTTTGTGTCTAGTTTAGTTGTGTGTGCCATTTCCCAGCTTCAAGACACGAAACCCAAAATTTTGTCTTTCATGATTCCGATAGATCATCATTTTTTTTTTTTAAAACAACTTACAACTATACTTTTTTTTATCAAGTGTGCTTCATTCTCTTAGTATCCTTTACTGTAGTAGCAATGCACATGGGATCTAGTTGAACACAATGATAAGCCAATGACAAGAAGTATATATGTGAAGGCACCAATCAGCAGCTAGCTTCCCGCTCCTGAGCTGAGGAATGCTTTTCAATAAAGGATACCAAGAGAACTAAACAAATTAGATAACATAAGTAATTTGGAAAGTTGTTTAAAACTGTACGCTCTATCTGAATCATGAAATAAACATTTTGGGTTACGCTACAGAGGATGAGTGAGGAGACGCATAGTTCCAGACCAACAAAGGCTGTATTTGCCAGGTGCCAGTTAGCTGGGGCCTGAGAACACCAGGCTTCATTCTGATCTGAGTTTAACTTCTCCTTTTGTTGGATGGATCTTCTGTTTCAACCTTGGATACCACTGCTTGTTCTCTGTCCCCGTACCTCCAGAGATCCTCTCTCACTTCAGGCTTCTTCAGGACAAGGTGTTTTGTAAGAGTGTGCTAATATCTGCAGATACCAGCCATCAACGTCAAGGTAAAACTTTAAAGGAAATACATGACAAGATTGTCACCTTTTAATTAACATTGCAAAAGAACATTTGGCAGGATATGGATCAAAACTGGAAAATTAGAAATATATTTATCTTTGTATGTAG
Organism: Bombina bombina; assembly: GCF_027579735.1. Taxonomy (NCBI): domain Eukaryota; kingdom Metazoa; phylum Chordata; class Amphibia; order Anura; family Bombinatoridae; genus Bombina; species Bombina bombina. The sequence continues at coordinate 174,734,890 of NC_069502.1, read as the reverse complement.
CCGATTTAATTTCTGAGTGAGACACAACAATATGTACCTAAAGTTCTGCATCATATATACATGTTTTCCTCATTTTCTGGTTTTAAAATACATACAATCCCTGGTAAGATCGCACCTTGAGTATGGAGTGCAGTTCTGGGGATCGATTTTAAATAAATACATTGCAGACCTTGAAAAAGTTCAGAAAAGGGCCACAAAGCTAACAAGGGGAATGGAGAATTTAAACTATGAGGAGAGGTTAGCCAAACTGGGCCTGTTTTCTCAATGGAAATGTTTTTTCACTGTAAGAGCAATAGAATTGTGGAACGTATTACCAAAGGAAGTAGTGAATGCCAATACCTTAGATACATTTAAAAATTGTTTGGATACATTTCTGTCTAGAAACAAAAATCATGGATATGATTAAATTGGTCACCTTTTAATGGGATTCATATAAGCTCAAATGGAGCATTTTTTGTAAGAATATTAGATTTATATAGGTTGAACTCAATGGACTTTGGTCTTTTTTTCCAACCTCATCTACTATGTTACTATGTATGTATATTACAAATAAATCTGAGATAAAGAGATAAAATGGTTACATTAAAAATAAAGAGAACTTAGAAATATAATTGATGAAAGTGGATTACTATTTAGGGGTTAAAATGTATAGGTCCCCTACATTATGGTACAAGGTTTATTATTCAGATATTTTTATTTTATAAGATGGCAGACATTGCCTCTGAGTAAATATAATTAAAATGATGAATCTACCAAGATTAATATATCCTATAAGAATGGAACCACTTTTACTTCTAAAAATGGTTAATGCAATGATTTATAAGTTTCATTATAAGTTTCAATGAGCAGGAAGAAGCTTAGAATTGGTCTATAGAAATATTTACTAGACTCAATCTAACGGGATTAGCACTATCCAACACTGAGTGGTAAAACTGGGCACCTTTCAGTAAATGCATTTTTGATTGGTTGCTAGAACTGCATTGGTGGGCCACATCAGGAAAGTGGATCGTGGGCAGGCCAGGGAGCATGACTGGGTGGGCTGTGGGAGTGTCTGGCAAGCCATGGGCATCGCTCAGGCACTTTCTTAAAACTGGGACAATAAACTGTAGGTTTGTCAGGTGCCCAACCTCCCTACTCTTGACAATCCTGCAAGATGTGAGATGGTTGAGAGGTATGCAACCGTCTTTTTTTCTCTTTTCACTAATATATTAGGTTTTTTACTGACTATATTATCTTCTCTTCTAAAAGAGCCTTAGCATTCAAAATTAAATACAGTAGGATTACATGAATTTTTTCTGACAAATTTTTCTCCTATTTGCCGGCTCCCTTTTATATCTTGTGACAGCCAACAGCCAGTTACAGACTAGTATACGTATACACTTGTGCACATGCTCAGTAGTAGCCGGTGCCTCATAAAGTGTTCATACAAAAAGACTGTGAAAAATTTGATAATGGAATTAAATTGAAAAGTCTCTTAAAACTGCATGCTCTGTCTGAATAAGGAAAGTTTAATTTTTGACTTTACTGTCAATTTAACTACTTATATCTTAAAATCTCTAACTCTGAAATATATTCTACTGTCCAACCTGTTGCCCAGATGTGCTGTAAACTTATATGTGAGTGATATACTTTACATTTTGCTATAGAGCCTATTTTTTCCCTTCTAATTGCTCAAAAGTCTGACTTTTTATTCAGAAGGTTGAACATTGTGTTGCAAAAATGGACAATGCATTACTTTGCTTACAATTTACACACTTAAAGTTAAAATTGTTAATGTGAGTTATATTAAACATCTGTTTTAATGAGACTTGTTTTAAACTCAAAGTTTATTCAAATTTAAGATACACAATTAAAAAAACATTTAGAAGGAAAGATAAAAACATACATGGAGAAAGAAGATTACAAACACAGCACTGCTGAGAAACTGGAAATCAGTAATTGGAAAACTATGACTTCACAATGCAAAGTACACAGTGGTATTTGTAGATACTATACAGCGAGATCTGATTTATGCAATCTATTAAAAAAAGAACAATTTTCAAAAATATATTCTGGTTTATTAAAAATGAAAGTCACATACATTGCATTATGTTTCAAAATTAACCCATTGGCTGCTAGAAAGCAATGCAGCACAGCATAACAATACACTGCAGCCATCTTTGGCAGCAAATGGGTTAAGAAATGAGATCCCAAAATACTGCAAATATAAGTAGAATGGTTGAAAATATTGAGACAGGGGTTTTAACTGGAATTTTTAATTTTTTTTTTAAAAAAAATTCTAACTCCAACATTTAAGTAGTTATGCCTCCAATTTAGACAGTAAATGAATGTTATTACATACTAGAATATTAAAACTAAACTTACAAAGTTATTGAATAATGTATAAACATACAGAGGTAATCTGAATGATCAACAGATCAGACCTGAACATTCATTATGAAAGAACATGAGGGAGACAGAAAATGCAACCTTTCCATTCAGGAACATGGGCATAGATTCACAAAGACTCAAACAGCCTTACAGTGGGATAAACCTCTCCATTTCCTAATTTATTCTATAGAAGGATGCTTGCAGTGATTGTACTCCATAGGAAATGGAGAAACTTGTTTAGTGAATTTAATGCGTTGAATAATTCATTGGGAGTGGTGCAAATCAGAAAATTGAGAGGAAAAACAGAATACAAATTTATAGATCTGGCTCGAAATGTGCTCTTTGGGCAGGGCAAGAAGGGCGTCCACCCTGTGCCCCATGCTTTTTGGGGCTCTGCACTGTCATTAGGGGTAAGTGTATGAGAAGGTGCAATGTACATCTTCCTTTTAGTTTAGTTCACATTGAGGGCCAGATTACAAGTGGAGCGCTAAATTATTGTGCTGCCGCAAACAAGCAAATGTGCCCGTTTGCAGCCATTTGATAATTAAAGGGACACTGAACCCAATTTTTTTCTTTTGTAATTCAGAAAGAGAATGCAATTTTAAGCAACTTTCTAATTTACTCCTATTATCAATTTTTCTTCATTCTCTTGCTATCAATATTTGAAAAAGAAGGCATCTAAGCTTTTTTTTGGTTTCAGTACTCTGGACAGCACTTTTTTATTGGTGGATGAATTTATCCACCAATCAGCAAGGACAACCCAGGTTGTTCATCAAAAATGGGCCGGCAACTAAACTTACATTCTTGCATTTCAAATAAAGATACAAAGAGAATGAAGAAAATTTGATAATAGGAGTAAATTAGAAAGTTGCTTAAAATGTCATTCTCAATCTGAATCACGAAAGAAAATTTTTGGGTACAGTGTCCCTTTAACCAGCCATTACAAGTGGTTAGTTATTGCTACCACAATTAGTGCTCAGATCCGATCTCTGGTTAATTTTCTAAAAGTGCCCCAAATGCCCTCAAAATAGAGGGCATTATAGTTTTTTTATTAAAAAATGTAGCTTTTTTAAAAATAAAAAAAAACAACTGCACTATAAATATATACCGGAGGTCAGTCTTCTGGGTGACTGCTAACTGATCCCAGACCGCTCCATCTGCACCACTAGGGGTGCCATACTAAATGTGAGTATCTACCTGTTACCTTATTTATATTTGTCATCAAAACAATATTGGGCCATGTGGCGCTTCTGTGTTCTTATATTACCTACAGATTTTTTATATGTTGATAAACTAGTTTTATCCATATTCCATATGCTACCCAAGGTGCATAAATCCTTAATTGATGTGAGAGGCAGGCCTATAGAGTCAGGCATATACTCACTTTGTGAGCCTCTGTCTCAGTGGTTGGATAGTATCTTACAACCACTGATGTTGTCACTTAAAAGTTACCTGTGAGATACTCAACATTTGTTATGTCTTCTAAGGGGATTGGAATGGATTGAGGGCTATTTATGGCTTACTATTGATGTCACTGCGCTATATTCTAGCATCCAACACACTAAGGGACTAGAAGCTTTGTCTTACTTTTTAAAGCATATGACAGATTTTGATAAAGAATTCCAAGGTTATATTCTCAGGGTGGTAGCATTTCTTCTCAGTCACAATTTTTTCTGCTTTGAGGGGAATTTCTATCTGCAGAGATGTGGGACAGCTTAGGTTTGTGGGAGGTGTCCACATCTTTGGAGATGGGAACCCCTACAGAGAAAATATCACCTTTTATAGACGATACATTGACGATTTGATATTAATTTGGAGGGGTGAACCATCTTTAGTGGAGAATTATAAGGTATATTAACAGTAACGAGATTGGCATTTCTTTTACCATTGAATATCAACCCATGGAAATTAATTTCCTAGCTGTCACCTTAAGAGCACCACAGGAGTATGGCACCAAGGTGGAGACTACTTTATATCGTAAACCCATATCAGGGAATACGATATTGCATGGGAAGAGTTGCCATCCCCATATGCTATATCCAAAGGACAATTAATTAGAGCAAAACGGAATTGCTCCAGTGACTTTGAATATACAAAACAAAGTGAGGACCTTAGAAAAGGTTTGAGAGCAAGGGGTTATCCAGAAATGGATGTGACAAAAGCAAAAAGTGAAGTAGATTCCATGGACAGGGAGTTTCCCCCTAATACCCAGAACAGTAAGCACAGAAAAAGAGATTCTGAAAGGTATGAAGAGTAACCTTCGTTATAGAATATTCATCAGAATATGATAAGATCTGCAGTACCGTTAGAAAACATTTTGCAATGCTTTCAGCTGATGAAAAACTAGAGAAGGTTGTAGAAAGAGGGTGCAGATTCACCTATAAACATGGTGCTTCACTGGGCAACATAATTTCACCTAGTAAATTGAGGGACAACAAAGAAAAGACAAGTTCTTGGTTAACTTGCAAAGGCATGTATAAGTGCCACTATGGGGCATGCATAGCATGTTTATATGTGGACAAGGGTCCAGATTTTGAGTTCCTCACAAATGGTAAATTGTACAAGCTTAAGTCTTGTGTAAATTGTCGTTCAAAATATGTGGTGTACCTGATTTGGTGTATCCAGTGTAAATTGCAGTACGTGAGTTGTACTACTAGAGAGAGTCATGACAGAATCAGGGAACATCTTTTGGATGTCAAGAATGTGGAGGTGCATCATGGAGATGTCAGCTCTTTCAAATGAAAAATCATAGGGAAAATTAGTAATTTTGAGAGAGTTGGTGATCGCAGCAGACTCCTCTTCAAGAGAAAGATGTACTGGATATTCACCCTGGACACTAGGTCACCCAAGGGTTTTAACTCCCACTTTGACTTGGTTAATTTCTGGGAGTAATCTTGTTAAAATCACAACCCATGCATGACACAAGATAACAGTTTTCAGTCCAAGTGTTTTATATTTGATAATAATAATACAAGTTAGGAATTGGTCCATTTATATGAGCACAATTAGTGGTCTTTGGAGTTTATATCCAAACATTTTAACTTTACCTCTCTCTATATATATATGTAATCAAATTGATCATAGGGATTCAAAGAGTTTTCATCTAGTGTTAATAATAGCATTAATTTCACGAACAAATAGTATACAGTTAACAAGTTCACTTATGTTCTCTTTACATTATCAAAGCTTCTGTGGTTCAGGATTATTTACCGTTCTGAATCATGGATACAAGATAAGCTTGTGAGTCAAGTGACTCTACAAGCAGAGACATTTGCGTTAAGTTTTTATTTACAAGAAACAAACTCACTAAAGTACAGCAAACATATCACAAATGATTAATTTAATGGTATTATGGGATGGTTAAACACATTTTAGAACTATTTTAGTATGATGATAAATAGGATAGTAGGATTTAAAAGCAACCAAACATTAACAGGTTTCTAATGCACATTGGCATTGAGGGCAGTAGCTGTACATTTAGTGCATATACGACTTTCTATAAGAATGGCCTTAGGTGGCTATGTACAGTATATGTATGTATATATATATATATATATATATATATATATATATATATATATACTGTATATATATACATCTGGTCGAAAGCTCATTTATATTTTATCATTTATAAGCTTATTCAAATATGCACATAACGTTAGCTTGAGGTGTTTAGGCATCTGTTTTGTTTTTGTTTTCTCTCTGATACTTATCATCATTACTATTATTATTGTTTTACATAGCCCATTTTTACCATTGCCCAAAAATATATTATCAGCATTGTTATTTTGTGTTTACGTGTTAATAGGGCTTTTTATCATGTGATTTATGTGCTTTGAGTTTGACCAATGGGCAACTGATTATGAATTTGAAGGCAGCATATATGACTAAGGCACTAGCCGAAACGCGTAAGATGTATGTTTCAGCCTAGTACCAATGAAATAGACTTACCACAATAAAAGCAAATTTAATTTTACTGGGGTGCCGGAAATTTTTCTTTTTTTTAAGCGTGGAGGATCAGCCAATAGGATTTCAGTAGCTATCATCCTATTGGCTGATTTGAATTTGAAGAATCAAATTAGCCAATAGGAATGTAAGGGACGCCATATTTAAACGCGTACCTTGAATTCTCTATTCGTTTATGGCGGCGATCGTACGAAGAGGATCCTCCATGCTCCATGGATCCGCAGTCGCCGGTCCTGCTCCGCCCTCATCTCCACTCCGGCTTGGTTTAGGATGAAGAAGGAAGTGGTCCTCGCTTGGAAGAAGATGTCGGACGATTGGAAGAAGACTTTACCGCCACCTGGAACAGGACCTTCTCCGCCGGACTTCATAAACAGCGAGTACCTATTTGGGGGTTAGATTTAATGCAAACGCGATGTTGCGTTCGCACTGCACTGAACCTGTAATATCAGCGCACATTTGCATGCGCCGGTATTACTGAGTGGAGCACAAATATCGTACTTGCAAAAGCACATTTTTGCGTTCCAATCGTAATCTAGCCCATTATGTACCAAACAGCTGAATATTTTGATCACCCCTGTGTACATTTGTATCATCAAGTCTCTATTGTCACTGTAACTGTATTTTATTAACTACCTTAACGGAACAGTAAAGGCAAAATTAAACTTTCCTGATTCAGATAGAGCATGTGATTTTAAACAACTTTTCAATTTACTTCTATTATCAATTTTGCTTAGTTCTCCTGGTATCCTTTGTTAATAAGTAATCCTAGGTGAGCTCAGAAGTGTGCACATGTCCTTAGCCAATATGCAAGTGTTTGCAAAAATGCTTAAAAAAATGTTAGACACGATTAGAAAACACAAGTATATCATTAAGTAGCTTTTACAATCTAGCCTAAGGATTCCCTCTACAGATTTACCCAACATGGAATTCATGGGGACAGTTGGTGTATTCACTGCAGACTTCTCTCACTACGGCCCTGATTATCAAACATTTGCAGTCAGGCAGAGAAGTTACACATAATCTTTGGAAATGTTTGAGTCTCCCCTTCAAATCCAGAAACCTGCATAGGAAGATAAACATCTATCAAGATAAAATTTGTATTTCAAAACTTCTTTGAGGGACCTCGCCTTACTGACAAGACTTCTTAGATCCTACTCGCAGCTGATTTAACTTGCAGTTGGCTAGGAGTTGTCTAAGAATCAGTGTAAGGTTCAAAATTGCACAGTTAAATGGTAGAGAAGCCTCTGGACTTTTAATTTTACTTGTCTTCTACTTCCAGAGGTCAGAGGAAGTATATACCCCATAGAAGACTGATTGTATTTACCTATGAATAAATCTTCTTCTTAATGCCACATACAAGCTCTAAAACAGTAACACTAAACTATCATAAAATATGTTTCCTTACAGAATGGTGCGCTTTAGTTATTTTACTCACTAAAAGAACAAGTCAGTTCAGGGTCTGGGATATTCGAGAGATAAAATGAGCTTCCAGTTGAACTATTTTGAACTGCTAAATCTCTGACTACTTGAAATAGTCTGATTGTTTTTACTTTTGCCAAACATACTGTTAATCAGTACATTAGTTTCTATAATTATTGTTTTAGTATAGATATATATTTATTTTATCTTATTGAATATATATACCACTACTACACAAATCCCCCTTTTTGTGTTTTTATTTAAGTTATAGTATAATGTATAATTTGGTGTTGGTGCCAGAGGGCTGTAACAACCAAGTTCCTAGATAGACACCGAAGCTCAGAATCACTTGTGGAAAAAAGTGGTTTGTCATTACCTTTTAAAAAAAACTTTCATTAAGTACCAAAACATATTAAAGGTTGCATTTTATGTGCAATAAAAAAACAAACAGGTGACATTCAGGTCTACAGAGAATACATAAAACAAACACTGCAGGAATTCTAGCTGGCTTTAAACAAATTATGTATATTAAAGAACATTGCAGCATAGGAGCTTTGAACACCAATTCTCCCATCTTTGTTAATGTGCTTATGACAAGTTGCTTAAAGGGACAGTATACTGTAAAATTATTTTTCCCTTAATGTGTTTCCAATTACTTTTTTTACTAACTGCTGAGTATAAAATGTATAAGAATTTGCATTTTAAGGTTTATTTATGTATATAAACTGGCTGATTTTGTGTTTTGAAGCCACAACCTAATAAAATGGGTTGAGCTTGTAGGTTTAATCATATCTCATTACTTTATCACATTGTGTACATACACATGCTTCTTTATCTTATATCTGTCCATAAACCAATCACCAATACTTGAAGAGAACAATGGAAAATTAACATGTTATTACCTTATCTCTTCTATATCCCACTGGGGGTGTAAGTTCTTATGCTGGCTGTGTTTACACAGCTTATCTATAGCTTGGACCTAAGGCCAGAAACTTTCAGAATAGGTGGGGATACCACAGACTAAATCAACTATTTCAAGTGCCAATATAAGTGTAAGGGAAATTCATGTAAACAATTTAATACACTTCAGCAGGTAAAGTGGATCATTGGGAACAAATTAAAGGGGAGAAGATTTTTGAGTAAACTGTCTCTTTAAAACAGCATATGAAGATAGAGTGACCAAACAGCGGCATCACTGTTCAATATGACACTATTATTCCCTCTTGCCACAGTCAGCTTGGTCCTTCTGCAAATGTTACGTGCTAAGTCAGTTTGAGGTTTTGAGTAGTTTTTAGAAGGTTTGAAGAAAGTTTTATTGGGACTAATGGTTTTCTCTAAAATCAAGAGATCTACAGTAGGCATTTTTATTTATGGGCATTAAGAAAGTGACAAGTGTCCCTTAGATGTTACTTTTTTAGTCTAAGGCTGTTCTTGTCATTTCTTTTCATGCCATATTTACACCAAAAATGTCTTTAGAGATATATTCATTGTGTCAAGGAACTGCTGACATATTGCTGATTTTTCTACCATTTTTACAAGTATCAAAAGGAGTACACAAAGATGTCTGATTTGATAGTGGCCATATAAAGTGACAAAAGAGATGAACACCATGTCAGCATATCCCACAGAAACCATCAGAGCTATTTGTTCCTTTTAGCAACATGACATATAATAATACACATGGAATTCCTTAATGTCACCCAAACGTAAGTAAAGAAGAAACCTGCAGTAATTCATCATTAAAATATAACATGGCTTCTACCAAATGCATAAATCTCCTTTAGCTGTTTTATATTTTTAGGTTTAAAGAGGACTTCCCTTATTTCAGGCCAACTTTCCACATTACTAATACACTTAACATATCAAAGTAGAAAGCAAATATCTCTAATGAAGCCATAAATGGTAGGGCATCATATGATGGTGGTGCTGGGCTCCTTAACTAGTTAGATTTCTTCAGAGATTTAATTATTATCTTGTTTTGCAAATTAGAACACTGACATCTTAGTCAAATATTACTACTCTTTGTTGGCAGCAGCACTTGTAAAATAATCAAACGTACATATAACTATTCCTCCTAATAATTTCATTCATTACATAGAGGGATTAAGGCAAAGGGTTCGGAATTATTTTCCGTGATCTCTACATTTTTTTGTACCTGTCTCGTGTAACCCCTTCAATGCCTTGAGACAACATACGTTTACCAAAGGAACACATACAGCATGATCCTTGTGACGTATTTGACAAGTCCTGAGTACCCATTAAAAATAATGGAAATATCTTGTTAAGGCTAGGCCCACATGGCTCAGCATTGCGGAGTTTACGAGCTTCCTTTGCAGTGCTATCCTTAGATAATATTTTGTAATACCACCTTATTCTGTGCACAATTACAAACCAGAAGGAGGTTCTAAAAATGGAATTTAAAAACATACAAAATGCTATTATTTCCCCTGTCATTGAGATGTGCTTTGGCGTCGCCAGGCTGTCTCCTCTCTCTGGTTGCAGTTATTGTTTGAGGTGGAATGGCTGTTATTTGTAGAAACGGTTTCTTCTCTTGGTTTTGCAAGTAAAGGAACAGTGGTTTCACGGTCATTTCTTTCCTTTTTCCTTGCTCTAGCTGGCAGTAAGAGCAGCACCAGTATGCAGGCAATATGGAGGCAGTAATACCAGGAGCTAGGTAAAACAGACAGTATAATTATGCTTTATGAATAAGGAGCTATTGGAAATATAGTAACTGGCTATAGGTGAAATAGAGTTACTGTAAATATAGTTAAACACATCTGTTTGAACAAGCCACTACTGACACTCTGAGAAGGTGTAGTGTATGAATACTGGTGCATGGACATTCACAGCATATGTGTGTATGCCGCTGTAAACCAGTAATATATTTTACTACAGGCATAGAGGCATTTTTGCTAATGAAAGTATATTAAAAAGTGTTTATATTTAAAAATGTAATGCACCTATGCACAGTAAATACCTTGATTTTTTTATATAAAATGTTTATGCATAATAAAGCAACTTTGCAATATATTTTCATTATTAATGTTGCCCCCTTTTCAAGTAATTTACCTCTGAAAATTAAGCATTTTCTAATTCGCAGAACTAAAAATGCACCCTGCTGACTCATCAAGGCTAACCCTTCTACATATCTTCCCCTATTTGGATTTAACTGATAACAATGGCAAAACAATGCATTTCTACTAACATTATGGAAGTGACTAGTTGTCTGGAGATCCAAGCCTCAATTGGCTCCTCCAAATAACACAAATGGTGGGTGCAGTTTGGCTAATGAAAAACAATTACATAAAAAATATGTCAATTTGTTTTAAAAGTGTTTAGACTTAGATGATATGCTATTCTATAGCAGCACAACATCACTGTAGTATAGTTACAAGGTGCTTACTGTCCCTTTAAACTTTTTGTATTGAAGGTTTATTTATTGTGCAAGCGCCTCAAATTACATCTGTTCAGCTTCTTTATGGATCATAAATATCCTGCTCAGGAGACAAAAGCAATTGAGACCAGTGGTAGCATGTGTCCAATCACAGGAGAAGCGATGAATACATTTGTATGATTCTCGGTCTGTGAGCGTAACCTTCTGTATGACTTCTACACTTAAAGTGAAGGTAAACTTTGATGAATGAAAGCCCGTTTTTAAAAAAAACTATTAAAAACGGGCACATTCATTCATCAAAGTTTAGAAAGCAGCCGTTTTGATTAAAAACTTACTTTTGTTTTTTTCACAGCCAGAGCACCTTCCCCCTCCTGGAAATCCTCTCTTCACACGTCAGCAATGACTAATCCAGCTTCCTGCAATCACGACATGGCCTCAGGAAATGACTACCCTGAGGGGAAAGCCTTGATTGGAGGAAGCTGGATCAGTCATTGATGACGTGTGAAGAATGGATCTCCGGGTGGGGGAAGCTGCTCTGGCTGTGAAAAAAATAAAAGGTAAGTTTTTAATCAAAACAGCTGCTTTCTAAACTTTGATGAATGAAAGTGCCCCTGTTTTTAATAGTATTTTTAAAAAATGGGCTTTCATTCATCAAAGTTTACCTTCACTTTAAATGTAGTGAACTTTTAAACTTACCTGTAAAACTGTAGGGATGGCTTGACTGATAAAAGCACAAATGGCGCCACAGTGTAGCTTATTGCTACTTGTGTTGTTATCCATGTTATTATGTCATAAATCGACTTGAGTTGAGTAGAGTGTAAAAAATGATGTCGGAAGTTGCTTCTGACCTGAAAAGCAAATAAACTGTGTTATTTAATTCTGAAACATAAGTACAATAACCAATGGTGTATCACAAGATATAAAGCATAACTCACATGCTTTCTCTTGTAAGGTGTATCCAGTCCACAGATCATCCATTACTTGTGGGATATTCTCATTCCCAACAGGAAGTTGCAAGAGGACACCCACAGCAGAGCTGTTATATAGCTCCTCCCCTAACTGCCATATCCAGTCATTCTCTTGCAACTCTCAACACGCATGGAGGTAGTAAGAGAGAGTGGTGAAATATAGTTAGTTTTTTATCTTCAATCAAAAGTTTGTTATTTTAAATAGTACCGGAGTTGTACTATTTTATCCCAGGCAGTAAATAGAAGAAGAATCTGCCTGAGTTTTCTATGATCTTAGCAGGTTGTAACTAAGATCCATTGCTGTTCTCACATATGTCTGAGGAGAGAGGTAACTTCAGCGGGAGAATGGCGTGCAGTTTACTCTGCTATGAAGTATGTACAGTTACAATTTTTTCTAGAATTGGAAATGCTAGAAAATGCTGCTGATACCGGATTAATGTAAGTTAAGCCTGAATACAGTGATTTAATAGAGACTGGTATCATGCTTACTCTCAGGGGTAATACCCTTATAAAATTGAAATATAAAACGTTTGCTGGCATGTTTAATCGTTTTTATATATGCTTTGGTGATAAAACTTTATTGGGGCCTAGTTTTTCCACATGGCTGGCTTAAATTTTGCCTAGAAACAGTTTCCTGAGGCTTTCCACTGTTGTAGTATGAGTGGGAGGGGCCTATTTTAGCGCTTTTTTGCACAGTTAAAATTACAGACTGAGACATCCAGCTTTCCTCAGAGGTCCCCTGAATGCTATAGGACATCTCTAAAGGGCTCAAAGGCTTTCCAAAGTCGTTTATTGGGGAAGGTAGGGCCACAGCAGAGCTGTGGCAGTTTGTTGTGACTGTTAAAAAACGTTTTTTGATCCGTTTTTTGAACTAAGGGGTTAATCATCCATTTGCAAGTGGGTGCAATGCTCTGTTGGCTTATTATACACACTGTAAAAATTTCGTTTGTGTAACTGCCTTTTTTTCACTGTTTTTCAAATTCTGACAAAATTTGTTTCTCTTAAAGGCACAGTACCGTTTTTTATATTTGCTTGTTAACTTGATTTAAAGTGTTTTCCAAGCTTGCTGGTCTCATTGCTAGTCTGTGTAAACATGTCTGACATAGAGGAAACTCCTTGTTCATTATGTTTAAAAGCCATGGTGAAACCCCCTCTTAGAATGTGTACCAAATGTACTGATTTCACTTTAAGCAATAAAGATCATATTCTGTCTTTAAAAAAATTATCACCAGAGGAATCTGACGAGGGGGAAGTTATGCCGACTAACTCTCCCCACGTGTCAGATCCTTTGACTCCCGCTCAAGGGACTCACGCTCAAATGGCGCCAAGTACATCTAGGGCGCCCATAGCGATTACTTTACAAGACATGGCGGCAGTCATGGATAATACACTGTCAGCGGTATTAGCCAGACTACCTGAATTTAGAGGAAAGCTAGATAGCTCTGGGGTTAGACGAAATGCAGAGCATACTGACGCTTTAAGAACCATGTCTGATACTGCCTCACAATATGCAGAAGCTGAGGAAGGAGAGCTTCAGTCTGTGGGTGATGTTTCTGACTCAGGTAGGATACCTGATTCTGATATTTCTACATTTAAATTTAAACTTGAACACCTCCGCGTGCTGCTCAAAGAGGTTTTAGCTGCTCTGAATGACTGTGATACAATTGCAGTGCCAGAGAAATTGTGTAGACTGGATAAATACTATGCAGTTACGGTGTGTACTGATGTTTTTCCAATACCTAAAAGGTTTACAGAAATTATTACTAAGGAATGGGATAGACCAGGTGTGCCGTTCTCTCCCCCTCCTATTTTTAGAAAAATGTTTCCAATAGACGCCACCACACGGGACTTATGGCAGACAGTCCCTAAGGTGGAGGGAGCAGTTTCTACTCTAGCAAAGCGTACTACTATCCCTGTCGAGGACAGTTGTGCTTTTTTAGATCCAATGGATAAGAAATTAGAAGGTTACCTTAAGAAAATGTTTATTCAACAAGGTTTTATCCTTCAGCCCCTTGCATGCATTGCTCCTGTCACTGCTGCTGCAGCGTTCTGGTTTGAGTCTCTGGAAGAGGCTTTACAGGTAGCGACTCCATTGGATGACATACTTGTCAAGCTTAGGGCACTTAAGCTAGCCAATTCTTTTGTTTCTGATGCCATTGTTCATTTGACTAAACTAACGGCTAAGAATTCTGGTTTTGCTATACAGGCACGCAGGGCGCTATGGCTTAAATCATGGTCAGCTGACGTGACTTCAAAATCTAAGATACTTAACATTCCCTTCAAGGGGCAGACCCTATTCAGGCCTGGTTTGAAGGAGATTATTGCTGATATCACTGGAGGAAAAGGTCATGCCCTTCCTCAGGACAGGTCCAAATCAAGGGCCAAACAGTCTAATTTTCGTGCCTTTCGAAACTTCAAGGCAGGTGCGGCATCAACTTCCTCTAATGCAAAACAAGAGGGAACTTTTGCTCAGTCCAAGACGGTCTGGAGACCAAACCAGACCTGGAACAGAGGTAAGCAGGCCAAAAAGCCTGCTGCTACCTCTAAGACAGCATGAAGGAACGGCCCCCTATCCGGTAACGGATCTAGTAGGGGGCAGACTTTCACTCTTTGCCCAGGCGTGGGCAAGAGATGTCCAGGATCCCTGGGCGCTGGAAATTATATCCCAGGGATATCTTCTGGATTTCAAAGCTTCCCCTCCAAAAGGGAGATTTCACCTTTCACAATTATCTGCAAACCAGATAAAGAGAGAGGCATTCTTACACTGTGTACGAGACCTCCTAGTTATGGGAGTGATCCATCCAGTTCCAAAGGAGGAACAGGGACAGGGTTTTTACTCAAATCCGTTTGTGGTTCCCAAAAAAGAGGGAACCTTCAGACCAATTTTGGATCTAAAGATCTTAAACAAATTCCTCAGAGTTCCATCATTCAAGATGGAAACTATTCGTACCATCCTACCTATGATCCAGGAGGGTCAATATATGACTACAGTGGATTTAAAGGATGCTTATCTTCATATTCCGATACACAAAGATTATCATCGGTTTCTCAGGTTTGCCTTTCTAGACAGGCATTACCAGTTTGTAGCCCTTCCCTTTGGATTAGCTACAGCCCCAAGAATCTTTATGAAGGTTCTGGGGTCGCTTCCGGCGGTCCTAAGACCACGGGGCATATCAGTGGCCCCTTATTTAGACGACATCCTGATACAGGCGTCAAACTTCCAAATTGCCAAGTCTCATACGGACGTAGTACTAGCATTTCTGAGATCGCATGGGTGGAAAGTGAACGAGGAAAAGAGTTCTCTATCCCCACTCACAAGAGTTTCCTTCCTAGGGACTCTGATAGATTCTGTAGAAATGAAAATTTTCCTGACGGAGTCCAGGTTATCAAAGCTTCTAAATTCCTGCCGTGTTCTTCATTCCATTCCGCGCCCTTCGGTGGCTCAGTGCATGGAAGACCGCTGCAACTATGCATGCTCAGTCAGTGGAACGGGGATTACACAGATTTGTCCCCTCTACTATATCTGGATCAAGAGACCAGGGATTCTCTTCTCTGGTGGCTATCTCGGGTCCATCTGTCCAAAGGTATGACCTTTCGCAGGCCAGATTGGACAATTGTAACAACAGATGCCAGCCTTCTAGGTTGGGGTGCAGTCTGGAACTCCCTGAAGGCTCAGGGATCGTGGACTCAGGAGGAGATACTCCTTCCAATAAATATTCTGGAACTGAGAGCAATATTCAATGCTCTTCAGGCTTGGCCTCAGTTAGTAACTCTGAGGTACATCAGATTTCAGTTGGACAACATCACGACTGTGGCTTACATCAACCATCAAGGGGGAACAAGAAGTTCCCTAGCGATGTTAGAAGTCTCAAAGATAATTCGCTGGGCAGAGATTCACTCTTGCCACCTATCAGCTATCCATATCCCAGGCGTAGAGAACTGGGAGGGGGATTTTCTAAGTCGTCAGACTTTTCATCCGGGAGAGTGGGAACTCCATCCGGAGGTGTTTGCCCAATTGATTCATCGTTGGGGCAAACCAGAACTGGATCTCATGGCGTCTCGCCAGAACGCCAAGCTTCCTTGTTACGGATCCAGGTCCAGGGATCCCAAGGCGACGCTGATAGATGCTCTAGCAGCGCTCTGGTCTTTCAACCTGGCTTATGTGTTTCCACCGTTTCCTCTGCTCCCTCGACTGATTGCCAAGGTCAAGCAGGAGAGAGCATCGGTGATTTTGATAGCGCCTGCGTGGCCACGCAGGACCTGGTATGCAGATCTGGTGGACATGTCATCCTTTCCACCATGGACTCTGCCTCTGAGACAGGACCTTCTACGTCAGGGTCCTTTCAACCATCCAAATCTAATTTCTCTGAGACTGACTGCCTGGAGATTGAACGCTTGATTTTATCAAAGTGTGGCTTCTCCGAGTCAGTCATTGATACCTTAATACAGGCACGAAAGACTGTTACCAGGAAAATTTACCATAAGATATGGCGTAAATATCTTAATTGGTGTGAATCCAAAGGTTACTCATGGAGTAAGGTCAGGATTCCTAGAATATTATCCTTTCTTCAAGATGGTTTAGAAAAAGGATTGTCAGCTAGTTCCTTAAAAGGACAGATTTCTGCTCTGTCTATTCTTTTGCACAAGCGTCTGGCAGATGTTCCAGACGTTCAGGCATTTTGTCAGGCTTTGGTTAGAATCAAGCCTGTGTTTAAACCTGTTGCTCCCCCATGGAGCTTAAATTTGGTTCTTAAGGTTCTTCAAGGAGTTCCGTTTGAACCTCTTCATTCCATAGATATCAAACTTTTATCTTGGAAAGTTCTTTTTTGGTAGCTATTTCCTCGGCTCGTAGAGTCTCCGAGTTATCTGCTTTACAATGTGATTCTCCTTATCTGATCTTCCATACGGATAAGGTAGTCCTGCGTACCAAACCTGGGTTTTTACCTAAGGTGGTATCTAACAAGAATATCAATCAAGAGATTGTTGTTCCATCCTTGTGTCCTAATCGTTCTTCAAAGAAGGAACGTCTATTACACAATCTGGACATGGTTCGTGCTTTAAAGTTTTACTTACAAGCTACTAAAGATTTTCGTCAAACATCTGCTTTGTTTGTTGTCTACTCTGGACAGAGGAGAGGTCAAAAGGCTTCGGCAACCTCTCTTTCTTTTTGGCTAAGAAGCATAATCCGCTTAGCCTATGAGACTGCTGGACAGCAGCCTCCTGAAAGGATTACAGCTCATTCTACTAGAGCTGTGGCTTCCACTTGGGCCTTTAAAAATGAGGCCTCTGTTGAACAGATTTGCAAGGCGGCGACTTGGTCTTCGCTTCATACTTTTTCCAAATTCTACAAATTTGATACTTTTGCTTCTTCGGAGGCTATTTTTGGGAGAAAGGTTTTACAGGCAGTGGTACCTTCCGTTTAAGTACCTGCCTTGTCCCTCCCTTCATCCGTGTACTTTAGCTTTGGTATTGGTATCCCACAAGTAATGGATGATCCGTGGACTGGATACACCTTACAAGAGAAAACACAATTTATGCTTACCTGATAAATGTATTTCTCTTGTGGTGTATCCAGTCCACGGCCCGCCCTGTCATTTTAAGGCAGGTAATTTTTTCATTTAAACTACAGTCACCACTGCACCCTATGGTTTCTCCTTTCTCTGCGTGTTTTCGGTCGAATGACTGGATATGGCAGTTAGGGGAGGAGCTATATAACAGCTCTGCTGTGGGTGTCCTCTTGCAACTTCCTGTTGGGAATGAGAATATCCCACAAGTAATGGATGATCCGTGGACTGGATACACCACAAGAGAAATAAATTTATCAGGTAAGCATAAATTGTGTATTTATTTACCAAACATTCTCAAAAAAGTGACATTCTCCTTTCTAGATAACGACCATTTGTTATTTAGGGGATTTTCTGAAAATTAAAAAGGTATTTCTCAAAGTGTAGGATCTGATGAAAAACAGTATATGATTTGTATTGGTAGCGCACAGAAATGAACTAGAGTTAAATGGACATTAAATTCAAAATGTTATCCCGTATAAAAAGTTAAATTATACACTACAAAGCAACTTTAGTTTGCATTTTTTTCTTGTAATTTAAAGGGTCATTAGTTAACAAATTACATGCGCTCTTTTGTTAGAGCATGCCATTTTATTACTATCAACCCTACAAATCTATGAGCTTAATGCACTCAATGGGGCTAAAGTACTTCTCGGGAGCTACAGAAAACTGCTGTTCCGGAGCAGAAATTGCTACTGAGCCAATAAGCAGCAATAGCTGCACAGCTGGATCATGAGACTAGCATTGCTAATTGGGTCTGACGTAGTCCCTGCTTGGAACCAGTAGTTTTCTGCTGCGCCTGAGATGTACTTTACCCATGTGTTTAACCTGTTTGTGGTAGTTGTGATAAAATTAAATGCTCTAATGAATGATAGCGCTTTAAGTTTGAAAAACTGTAGTTTTTCCACTGCCATCAGAGAAGCTGGAGTGCATCACATTCAATTCAGACCACTGATCTATCTTCCTACTTGCTGTATAGTGATTGGTTAATCAGTTCAGGAACTCATTTATATGTGTTCCCAAATGACTAATGCAAAGGAGATAAGATAGACCTCATTCAAGAGGAGTCTTAGGGGGTGTCCCTGGCCTACAAATAGTAAGATTATTTAAACATTTGTTGAGCCTGCAAGTCTTTTGCAATACAGTGATTCATTTCTGATGCATTGAAACAAACATTTTGATCGCAGATGAGAACCACAGGCTCAAAAGTCTGCACAAACTTTCCTAAAAGTATAATCTTGTTTAGTTTGTAAGATAACTTTATGCTTATCCCAGACATTAGTCCCCCAGAGTGTTTTTATCTTTACCACTTCTAATGGAAGTCCATTAATCAACCACTCTTTCTGTGAAGAATTTCTTCTGCAAATTACTCCTGAACCTACTAACCTTCAACTTGAGATCATGGGCTCCATTTATTAAGCAGTGAATGATGCCATGGAGCCAGGGGCGTATTTTGGCCTAGGCAAACAAGGCACCGGCCTAGGGCAGCTTCTTATTAGTAAGAAGCCTACAGTTATTTTAAAAGTATTATACAGGTATTTAAGGGAGATTTTGCCCAAAGAGCTTGCATTCTAGGGGGCATAAGAGAGTGCCCATGGAGCTTACAGTTTAGAGGTAGCTCTGAACCTTTCTTTTATTCAGCTAGCTATTGCCTTTAGTTCTGTTGGCTACCAGCACTTAGTATTGTGTTTGGGGAAGTATTGTTTCAAGAAATCTGTGTTTGTTTTTTGTATATTGCAGCGATAGGTGTGTGTGTGTGTGTATAACTCTGTGTGTATCTGTCACTGTGTGTGTGAACATTTATTTTGAAAATGCCTTAAAAAAATCACTTTACTCCCTGACCAAAAATATCACAGCTAAAAAGGCCTAAAACCTTAGAGGGGGATAGGGGGCAGCATCATTTTGAGTGCCTAGGGCAGCACAACACCTTAATACGCCACTGCATGGAGCCCTTGATGAGCAGGCTCACTCATACAAGCCTGCTAAGATGAACACGTTCATTCGGGTTGACTGACAGGCTCTTCTCTCACCTGAGTGAGTAATGGTACATACTGTAGTTCACGGAGAAGCTAGGTGGACAAGTTCTCAAGTTGGGATCTTTGTCCGCACCGGCTTCATACATGGGCCCCATTACTCATTGTTGCATTTTTGTGAAAAATACTTACAGCCTCAGCATTATAATTGAATTTTTCTATCACCTTAACTCTTTTCCTTCTCTCCTCTAAGCTTTACATATTTAGGTCATTTAGCTCTTCCTGGTAAATTTTATTATTTGATGTACCTTTTTAGTAGCCCTCTTTTGAACAGATTACAATTTATTTATGTCCTTCTGGAGATTTGGCCTACAAAACTGCACACAATATTCAAGATGAAGCCTAACAAGTGATCTGTAAAGTGGCATAAGGACCTTACTATTTTTGCTGCAATTACCTCTACCCATACAACCAAGCATTTTACTGGCCTTAATCGCTGCAATACTACATTGTTTACTAAATTTCATATAATTTGAAATACTAATTCCCAAGTCTCATATATATATATATATATATATATATATATATATATATATATATACTGTATATATAGTATATACAAAACACGGAAGGGGACTGCACTCTCAGATCGGACTGGGTACACATCCCATAACCCTGCAACATGCTCAGCCCTGGGTGCTGACTGGCACTTACAGGAAGCTGTGCTGTCCCCAGAGTCACAGGAAGTTAACCCCAGACAGATCTGGGTGCAAGAACCATAGGGAAAATTACGAAACAAATTAATACAACACACAGAGAAAGTGCAGCACTCACTTACAAGCTCTCAGCTAAATTAAAAGCAAAAATGGAAAGGTTAGTTACCGCATTTGGCCAAATGGGACAAGCCCAGGTACCATGTCAAGGTCCCTTCCAAAACCTGGGACCCTAAATCCTAGGATTACCCGAGTAATGCTAGGATTACCCAAGCGGCTGTGGGTAAAGCCTGATAGACTGTAATTCGGCTGTGGGTAAAGCCTGATGTACTGCGTCCCCCTTGAACCCCCCAGGCAGAGGCAAAAAAGATAGTGAAGATGGGGGAATTACAGTGCATCATATATATGTTTGATGCCGTGACTTGATCAGTCTGAGGGGATTTATGATCTTACATTGGGCTTTACCCATAGCCGCTTGGGTAATCCTAGCATTACCTGGGTAATGATAGGATTACCCAATATCTGACTTTACCCGCAACATATATTTTAATCTTAGCTGAGAGCTTGTGAGTGCTGGACTTTCTCTGTGTGTTGTATTAATTTGTTTTGTAATTTTCCCTATGGGCCTTGCACCCAGACCTGTCTGGGGTTAACTGCCTGTGACTCTGGAGACAGCACAGCTTCCTGTGAGTGCCATTGAGCACCCAGGGCTGAGCATGTTGCAGGGTCATGGGATTTGTACCCAGTCCAGTCTGAGAGTGCAGTCCCCTTCCGTGTTTTTTATATGTCTAGGGTGTTTACATAAGCCTGTGCACCCTTCACTTGTTCCCAGTTTGTTTGATTGAGAGCTTGCATTGTTTGGCTGGTTTAGGGTCCCAGGTTTTGGAACCTGGGCTTGTCCCATTTGGCCAGATGCGGTAACTAACCCTTCCATTTTTGCTTTTAATCTTAGCTGAAAGCTTGTGAGTACTGGACTTTCTCTGTGTTATATATATATATATATATAAAATTTAAATGTAAAAAAATAAACACTGATATTTTATCTGCTTGCTTACTTACATTTCGTGCAGCAAAAGTCATTAAACCACCTGTAAAAAAAGTTAAATAATATCCTGGATAAACTCCATGCCATGCAGCTGACAGTAAAAAGGTCTGAGCCGTTGGGTTGCTAGTTGCACGCTCATAGCATACCCTGAAAGATAAAGAAAGATGTTAATAAAACATATGACACCAAAGAATCTGAAGTGTATTCTGTGGAATGCTGGACCCTGATATTGCTACATTTTTCACAGTGATTGGGGGATATGTGCAGGGGGTTGTTTTATTTGTCTGTAATTGGACATAGTAAAGGAAGCAAAAAGTCCTTTCAATGGGTGTGTCCTGGGCCTGGATAAAATGCATATTTCACTAACAAATTGACAGTTTAAAAGGGACATGAAAACCAACATTTTTATTTCATGATTCAGATACAGCACAAATTTTTAAGCAACTTTCAAATTTACTTTTATCAATTTTGTTTTATTCTCTTAGTATAATTTATGGAAGAAGTATCAACGCACCATTGGGAGCTAGATGAACACAATCATTAAGCCAATCACAAGAGGCATATATGTGCATCCACCAATCAGCAGCTATCTCCCAGCTCCTAACCCCACCTAACAATGCTTTTCAACAAAGGATACCAAATGAAAGAAGAAAATTAGATAATAGATGTAAATTGGAAAGTTGTTTAAAATTGTATGTTCTGTCTGAATCATTCATTTTCCATGCAGATCTTTTGTAATGATGTTAATAATTTCTAATGCATAAATAAAAAATATCTTTAACCCCTTAGTGACCAGACCATTTTTTAATTTTCTTACCGTTAAGGACCAGGGCTATGTTTACATTTCTGCGTCATTGTACCCACACATATTATATACTGTTTCTCTCGCCATTAAATGGACTTTCTAAAGATACCAATATTTTCCTCATATCATATCATTTACTATAAAAAAAATATAATATGTGATTTAAAAATGGACTTTGACCCCCAAAATCTGTTACACATCTACAACCACCAAAAAAACAGAATTTATGCTTACCTGATAAATTACTTTCTCCAACGGTGTGTCCGGTCCACGGCGTCATCCTTACTTGTGGGATATTCTCTTCCCCAACAGGAAATGGCAAAGAGCCCAGCAAAGCTGGTCACATGATCCCTCCTAGGCTCCGCCTACCCCAGTCATTCGACCGACGTACAGGAGGAAATATGCATAGGAGAAACCATATGATACCGTGGTGACTGTAGTTAGAAAAAATAATTCAACAGACCTGATTAAAAAAACCAGGGCGGGCCGTGGACCGGACACACCGTTGGAGAAAGTAATTTATCAGGTAAGCATAAATTCTGTTTTCTCCAACATAGGTGTGTCCGGTCCACGGCGTCATCCTTACTTGTGGGAACCAATACCAAAGCTTTAGGACACGGATGAAGGGAGGGAGCAAATCAGGTCACCTAAATGGAAGGCACCACGGCTTGCAAAACCTTTCTCCCAAAAATAGCCTCCGAAGAAGCAAAAGTATCAAATTTGTAAAATTTGGCAAAAGTGTGCAGTGAAGACCAAGTCGCTGCCTTACATATCTGGTCAACAGAAGCCTCGTTCTTGAAGGCCCATGTGGAAGCCACAGCCCTAGTGGAATGAGCTGTGATTCTTTCAGGAGGCTGCCGTCCGGCAGTCTCATAAGCCAATCGGATAATGCTTTTAAGCCAAAAAGAAAGAGAGGTAGAAGTTGCTTTTTGACCTCTCCTTTTACCAGAATAAACAACAAACAAAGAAGATGTTTGTCTGAAATCTTTAGTGGCCTCTAAATAGAATTTTAGAGCACGGACTACGTCCAAATTGTGTAACAAACGTTCCTTCTTTGAAACTGGATTCGGACACAAAGAAGGTACAACTATCTCCTGGTTAATATTTTTGTTGGAAACAACTTTCGGAAGAAAACCAGGCTTAGTACGCAAAACCACCTTATCTGCATGGAACACCAGATAGGGCGGAGAACACTGCAGAGCAGATAACTCAGAAACTCTTCTAGCAGAAGAAATTGCAACCAAAAACAAAACTTTCCAAGATAATAACTTAATATCTACGGAATGTAAGGGTTCAAACGGAACCCCTTGAAGAACTGAAAGAACTAGATTAAGACTCCAGGGAGGAGTCAAAGGTCTGTAAACAGGCTTGATTCTAACCAGAGCCTGAACAAACGCTTGAACGTCTGGCACAGCTGCCAGCCTTTTGTGAAGTAGAACAGATAAAGCAGAGATCTGTCCCTTCAGAGAACTTGCAGATAATCCTTTCTCCAAACCTTCTTGTAGAAAGGATAGAATCTTAGGAATTTTTATCTTGTTCCATGGGAATCCTTTAGATTCACACCAACAGATATATTTTTTCCATATTTTATGGTAAATCTTTCTAGTTACAGGCTTTCTAGCCTGAATCAGAGTATCTATTACAGAATCTGAAAACCCACGCTTTGATAAAATCAAGCGTTCAATCTCCAAGCAGTCAGTTGGAGGGAAACCAGATTCGGATGTTCGAATGGACCTTGAACAAGAAGGTCCTGTCTCAAAGGTAGCTTCCATGGTGGAGCCGATGACATATTCACCAGGTCTGCATACCAAGTCCTGCGTGGCCACGCAGGAGCTATCAAGATCACTGAAGCCCTCTCCTGATTGATCCTGGCTACCAGCCTGGGAATGAGAGGAAACGGTGGGAATACATAAGCTAGGTTGAAGGTCCAAGGTGCTACTAGTGCATCTACTAGAGTCGCCTTGGGATCCCTGGATCTGGACCCGTAACAAGGAACCTTGAAGTTCTGACGAGAGGCCATCAGATCCATGTCTGGAATGCCCCATAATCGAGTTATTTGGGCAAAGATTTCCGGATGGAGTTCCCACTCCCCCGGATGGAATGTCTGACGACTCAGAAAATCCGCTTCCCAATTTTCCACTCCTGGGATGTGGATTGCAGACAAGTGGCAGGAGTGATCCTCCGCCCATTGAATTATCTTGGTCACTTCCTCCATCGCCAGGGAACTCCTTGTTCCCCCCTGATGGTTGATATATGCAACGGTCGTCATGTTGTCTGATTGAAACCTTATGAATTTGGCCTTTGCTAGATGAGGCCAAGCTTTGAGAGCATTGAATATCGCTCTCAGTTCCAGAATGTTTATCGGGAGAAGAGATTCTTCCCGAGACCATAGACCCTGAGCTTTCAGGGGTTCCCAGACCGCGCCCCAGCCCACCAGACTGGCGTCGGTCGTGACAATGACCCACTCTGGTCTGCGGAAGCTCATTCCCTGTGACAGGTTGTCCAGGATCAGCCACCAACGGAGTGAATCTCTGGTCCTTTGATCTACTTGAATCGTCGGAGACAAGTCTGTATAATCCCCATTCCACTGTCTGAGCATGCACAGTTGTAATGGTCTTAGATGAATTCGTGCAAAAGGAACTATGTCCATTGCTGCAACCATCAATCCTATTACTTCCATGCACTGCGCTATGGAAGGACGAAGAACAGAATGAAGTACTTGACAAGAGCTTAGAAGTTTTGATTTTCTGACCTCTGTCAGAAAAATCCTCATTTCTAAGGAATCTATTATTGTTCCCAAGAAGGGAACTCTTGTTGACGGGGACAGAGAATTTTTTTCTATGTTCACTTTCCATCCGTGAGATCTGAGAAAGGCTAGGGCGATGTCCGTATGAGCCTTTGCTTTTGACAGAGACGACGCTTGAATCAGGATGTCGTCCAAGTACGGTACTACTGCAATGCCCCTTGGTCTTAGAACCGCTAGAAGGGACCCTAGTACCTTTGTGAAAATTCTCGGAGCAGTGGCTAATCCGAATGGAAGTGCCACAAACTGGTAATGCTTGTCCAGAAAAGTGAACCTTAGGAACTGATGATGTTCCTTGTGGATAGGAATATGTAGGTACGCATCCTTTAAATCCACCGTGGTCATAAATTGACCTTCCTGGATGGTAGGAAGGA
The DNA here is from genome assembly GCF_027579735.1 of Bombina bombina. Taxonomy (NCBI): domain Eukaryota; kingdom Metazoa; phylum Chordata; class Amphibia; order Anura; family Bombinatoridae; genus Bombina; species Bombina bombina. The sequence continues at coordinate 174,709,496 of NC_069502.1, read as the reverse complement.
TCGTTCGAATGGTTTCCATTTTGAACGATGGAACCCTGAGAAATTTGTTTAGGATCTTGAGATCTAAAATTGGTCTGAATGTTCCCTCTTTTTTGGGAACTATGAACAGGTTGGAGTAAAACCCCACCCCTTGTTCTCCTATTGGAACTGGATGAATTACTCCCATCTTTAACAGGTCTTCTACACAATGTAAGAATGCCTGTCTTTTTATTTGGTTTGAAGATAATTGAGACCTGTGGAACCTTCCCCTTGGGGGTAGTTCCTTGAATTCCAGGAGATAACCCTGAGAAACTATTTCTAGTGCCCAAGGATCCTGAACATCTCTTGCCCAAGCCTGAGCAAAGAGAGAAAGTCTGCCCCCCACCAGATCCGGTCCCGGATCGGGGGCCATCCCTTCATGCTGATTTGGTAGCAGTGGCAGGCTTCTTGGCCTGCTTACCCTTGTTCCAGCCTTGCATCGGTCTCCAGGCTGGTTTGGGTTGAGAAGTATTACCCTCTTGCTTAGAGGATGTAGAATTAGAGGCTGGTCCGTTTCTGCGAAAGGGACGAAAATTAGGCTTATTTTTAGCCTTAAAAGACCTATCCTGAGGAAGGGCGTGGCCCTTTCCCCCGGTGATGTCTGAAATAATCTCTTTCAAATCAGGACCAAACAGTGTTTTACCCTTGAAAGGGATATTAAGCAATTTTGTCTTGGAAGACACATCCGCTGACCAAGACTTTAGCCAAAGCGCTCTGCGCGCCACGATAGCAAACCCTGAATTTTTCGCCGCTAATCTAGCTAATTGCAAAGCGGCATCTAAAATAAAAAAGTTAGCCAATTTAAGTGCTTGAACTCTGTCCATAACCTCCTCATACGAAGATTCTTTATTGAGCGACTTTTCTAGTTCTTCGAACCAGAAACACGCTGCCGTAGTGACAGGAACAATGCATGAAATTGGTTGTAGAAGGTAACCTTGCTGAACAAACATCTTTTTAAGCAAACCCTCTAATTTTTTATCCATAGGATCTTTGAAAGCACAACTATCTTCTATGGGAATAGTAGTGCGTTTGTTTAGAGTAGAGACCACCCCCTCGACCTTGGGGACTGTCTGCCATAAGTCCTTTCTGGGGTCGACTATAGGAAATAATTTCTTAAATATAGGGGGAGGAACAAAAGGTATGCCGGGCCTTTCCCACTCCTTATTTACTATGTCCGCCACCCGCTTGGGTATAGGAAAAGCATCGGGGGGCACCGGAACCTCTAGGAACTTGTCCATCTTACATAATTTCTCTGGAATGACCAAATTGTCACAATCATCCAGAGTAGATAATACCTCCTTAAGCAGTGCGCGGAGATGTTCTAATTTAAATTTAAATGTTACAACATCAGGTTCAGCTTGTTGAGAAATTTTTCCTGAATCTGAAATTTCTCCCTCAGACAAAACCTCCCTCCTGGCCCCTTCAGATTGGTGTGAGGGTATGTCAGAACCGTTATCATCAGCGTCCTCTTGCTCTTCAGTGTTTAAAACAGAGCAATCGCGCTTTCTCTGATAAGTAGGCATTTTAGATAAAATGTTTGCAATAGAATTATCCATAACAGCCGTTAATTGTTGCATGGTAATAAGTATTGGCGCACTAGATGTACTAGGGGCCTCTTGTGTGGGCAAAACTGGTGTAGACACAGAAGGGGATGATGCAGTACCATGCTTACTCCCCTCATTTGAGGAATCATCTTGGGCAATATTATTATCTGTGGCATCATTGTCCCTACTTTGTTTGGACACTATGTCACAATTATCACATATATTTAAATGGGGAGAAACCTTGGCTTTCATACATATAGAACATCGCTTATCTGATGGATCAGACATGTTAAACAGGCTTAAACTTGTCAATAAAGCACAAAAAACGTTTTAAAATAAAACCGTTACTGTCACTTTAAATTTTAAACAGAACACACTTTATTACTGAATATGCGAAAAAGCATGAAGGAATTGTTCAAAATTCACCAAAATTTCACCACAGCGTCTTAAAGCCTTAAAAGTATTGCACACCAAATTTGAAAGCTTTAACCCTTAAAATAACGGAACCGGAGCCGTTTTTACATTTAACCCCTATACAGTCCCAGGTATCTGCTTTGCTGAGACCCAACCAAGCCCAGAGGGGAATACGATACTAAATGACGCCTTCTATAAGCTTTTTCAGTGGTTCTTAGCTCCTCACACATGCATCTGCATGCCTTGCTTTCCAAAAACAACTGCGCATTAGTGGCGCGAAAATGAGGCTCTGCCTATGACTAGAAAAGGCCCCCATCTGAAAAAGGTGTCCATACAGTGCCTGCCGTTTTTTAACAACAATCCCCAAGATTATAATAACTATTAAGAGTCATAATCTGCCAAATATGCTTAGCAAGTAATCGTTTTAGCCCAGAAAAATGTCTACCAGTTTTTTAAGCCCTTATAAAGCCCTTTATTCTTTTACTTAATCTAAGAAAATGGCTTACCGGTCCCCATAGGGGAAATGACAGCCTTCCAGCATTACAAAGTCTTGTTAGAAATGTGGCCAGTCATACCTCAAGCAGAAAAGTCTGCCAACTGTTTCCCCCAACTGAAGTTACTTCATCTCAACAGTCCTGTGTGGAAACAGCAATCGATTTTAGTAACGTTTGCTAAAATCATCTTCCTCTTACAAACAGAAATCTTCATCTCTTTTCTGTTTCAGAGTAAATAGTACATACCAGCACTATTTTAAAATAACAAACACTTGATTGAAGAATAAAAACTACATTTAAACACCAAAAAACTCTTAACCATCTCCGTGGAGATGTTGCCGGTGCAACGGCAAAGAGAATGACTGGGGTAGGCGGAGCCTAGGAGGGATCATGTGACCAGCTTTGCTGGGCTCTTTGCCATTTCCTGTTGGGGAAGAGAATATCCCACAAGTAAGGATGACGCCGTAGACCGGACACACCTATGTTGGAGAAACACCCATGCTAAATAGTTTCTAAATTTTGTCCTGAGTTTAGAAATGCCCAATGTTTACAAGTTCTTTGCTTTTTTTGCAAGTTATAGGGCAATAAGTACAAGTAGCTCTTTGCTATTTCCAAACCATTTTCCCCCCCAAAATTAGCGATAGTTACATTGTAACACTGATGTCTGTCAGGAATCCCTGAATAACTCTTCACATGTATATATATATATATATATTTAGGAGACAACCCAAAGTATTGATGTAGGCCAATTTTGGTATATTTCATGCTACCATTTGACTGCCAAATGCGATCAAATAAAAAAACCTTTTTCACAAACTTTAGGTTTCTCACAGAAATTATTTACAAACAGCTTGTGCAGTTATGGCATAAATGGTTGTAAATGCTTCTCTGGGATCCCATTTGTTCAGAAATAGCAGACATACCTGTATATGGCTTTGGCATTGCTTTTTGGTAATTAGAAGGCCGCTTAATGCTGCAGCGCACCACACTTGTATTATGCCCAGCAGTGAAGGGGTTAACTAGGTAGCTTGTAGGGAGTTTGTAGGGTTAATTTTAGCTTTAGTGTAGAGATCAGCCTCTCAGCTGACAGATCCCACCTGACCCCTCTCAAACAGCTCTCTTCCCTCCCCCACCCCACAATTGTCACCACCATCTTAAGTACTGGCAGAAAGTCTGCCAGTACTAAAATAAAAGTCTTTTTTTTAAACTTTTTTTTGTATATATTGTGTAGGATCCTCCCTTACCCCCTAACCTCCCTTATCCCCCCCCCCAAAAGTTCTCTTACCCTCACCACTCTACCTATTTGACGCCATATTGGGTACTGGCAGCTGTCTGCCAGTACCCAGTTTTCTGATGAAAAATCAAGTAAGTAATCACAAGCTAGAGCAGAAAGTTCAGACACTCTCCTGGCTGAGGAAATGGTAAAGAGAACCTTTCAAGCTAATAGTTGAATATCAAGACCAAGCATAGACACAAAAGGTTGAGCCTGAAGAACTCTCAAAACCAGGTTAAGGTTACATGGAGGAGAAGCTGGTCTGAAAAATGGTCTTATTCTGACCAAAATGTCAGGAAGTTTAGAGATCTTTTTAAGATACAAAACCGACAAGGCTGTACTTTAACCTTTAAAGGAACTGGCTGATAAACATTTTTCCAGAACACCCTGTAAGAATTTAATAGATTAGCAGTTCGAAAAAAAAAATTCCAACGGTAATGCTTCACCTCACGCCAGGTAAGAAAATGTTTCTACACCTTGTAGTTAATGTGCCTGGTTACAGGATTCCATGCTTTTATCAAAGTGTCAAACACTTGATCAGAGGAACCTCTATGAGACAAGATCAGGTGTTAGATCACCAAGCCATCAATTTTAAAATTTGAGGTGTTGATGAAGGGACCATGCGAGAGAGAAGGTCCTACCTGAGTGGAAGACACAAAGGCTGGCTGGAGGAAATTTGCGCTAGATCCGCATACCAAGTCCCACAAAGTCATGCTGAAGCAATCAATAATACACACACTTCTTGCTGTTTTATACTGGCTATCTATCACCCTGGATAGAGACACAAAAGGAGGAAAGGTGTAAATTAGTTTGAATGACCAAGGAGTCACTAAGGAATCTATGAGAGCCGCCTACGGATCCTGAGATCTCGCACAATATTGGTGCAGCTAGTGATTGAAACGGGAGGCCATGAGATCTATTTCTGGTTTGCCCCAATGGCTAACAATCAGGTTGAATACTTCCTGATTCAATTATAGACAGTTTCATTGACACTGAATCTATTATGAAACCCAGGAAGGAAAACATGGTCTGAGCTCTTTGGTAGGTTTGTAGGTTTATTTTCCAAACATAAATATGAAGGAACTGAAAAACTTTAATTGTTTTTTCCTTTGCCATTCGGAGAGAAGGTGTCTGTACCAGAATGTAATCTAGATATCGAGATACCACAATTCCCTGAGCTCTCACTACCAACAATAGTGTTCAAATAACCTTTGTGAAGATTCTGAGTGCAGCTGCCAGACAAAAGGGAAGCACCACAAACTGATAATGCCTGTTTAAGATCGCAAATTCGAAAAACTTGACATTATCCCTGTGAATAGGGATATGCAAATAAGCAGACATAAACTGACTAAAGAAAGTGTTGTGCAAAACATCTACATTTTTCAGAAAATCCCTTCTGGAACAATGAAAAGAGTGACATAGAACCATTGATTCTGTTTCCCTATTAGGACAAGAGTAATTACTCACATAGTTTACACTTCTGTTACACATGCTAAGAAGGATCTGGCCTTTAAAGGATCTCTTGGAATATGAGAAAGAAGTGATCTTCCTTGAGTAGGATGAGACCAAAAGCCTATGGGAAATAATATTGCGTAGCCCAAGGATCCTGAACCGACTTCTCCCAGGTCTACTTAAAATAGTTCAATCTGCCCTCACCATAACTCTGCCTGGCCTGGGAGCCCTGCCTTCATGCATATTTGGGGGAGGGAGTGCACTCTTTGGACTGTTTGGACCTAGACCAAGCTTCCAAAAGGACTTAAAGGTGGCTGGCTTTTGAGTGGCTGTGAAAGAGGTTCTGTGGAGTCTTAGACTGACAAAAGGAGCGATAACATACACCGGATATAGCCCTGCCCTTACTCTTGCAGAAGGAAATTATTCCTTACCTGCAGTGACTGTTGTCTATGAAAGCAGTGTTTGTAACTATGTATAACATTGCTATAATTAAACAATGTTGCAAAGACTGCTGCCAGATGGCTTAAGACACAAGCTCATCTAGGATTACTCTTTAACAAAGGATACCAAAAAAACTAAGTAAAATTAGAAGTAAATTGGGAAGCTGTTAAAAATTCCATGCTCTATCCAATCCATTTAAGTTTAATTTTTACTGTCCCTTTAATTTATGAGTTTGTAAGTTAATTAAACATAAACTGGTGGCCCATGTTCCATATGCTGCCCTTTGCCCTAGCAGACGTAAGAACGTGTGCTATTTTAGGAAATCAATTACTATTTGTATGTTTCATAGTCACACATTTCTATGCAACTGTTAAGGCTAATATGATTATTGTGTTAGAAAGTTGGCCATCAATGTTTTAATGTATTTGGTTTTATATTTACAAAATATATAAATCTGCATCTTGGAAAGATTACTCTGGCTTATGATGATAGAAATATTAAAGAAAACAGTTTTATACAGAATTTCCTTAGCTTATACTTTTGTGGTAGAACTCATCACCTGGGGCCTATTTATCAAATGTCTGTCGGATCATGCCCGACAAACATCGCTGAATGTGGACAGCAACACGCTCTCTGCATTCAGCATTGCACCAGCAGTTCTTGTGAACTGCTGGTGCAACGCCGCCCCCTGCAGAGCCGCTAGCAGGGGGTGTCAATCAACCCAATCGTATGTGATCGGGTTGATTTCTGGCGATCGCTGTCCGCCTCCTCAGAGCAAGTGGACAGGTTATCGAGCAGCGGTCTTTAGACTGCTGCTCCATAACTTGTGTTTCTGGCGAGCCTTCAGGCTCGCCAGAAACACGGGGCTTGAAGATCCATAAGGAGATTGATAAATAGGCCCCCCTGGTCACTTGAGATACAGATTGGTTTTCTGATTCCTTCAATGGGGGAGGGGGGTTGTATCTTTGAATAAACATAATACAAATACAATTACAGAAGTAAAATATAACAATATAAAGCTTATTAAACATAGAAAAATGATTAACTCTCACCTCTTTAGCCATAAGGCAGTCTGTATATTCCAATTATCGATAAACATCTTAAAGCTTGTAGAGGACTGTAAAAAAAATAATTAAATTTAACAAAACTGAGGCCTAAATTCAGAAAGGAAAATTTGACTTCACTGGATGAATGATCAGATTTAATTACTTAGTTCCTGATGATCTAAACCTCTCCGCTCTGGCGAGATTATCTAATACATCTCGTCAGTATCGTGAGGTCCCTCAAAGACTTTAAAACAGGCGATTTTTTTCTTGAAATTTGTTCATCCTCCCTATGCAGAGTTCTGGATGTGAAGGCGAGACACCTACATGGCAAAATAATGCTCAAAAATAACCCCAAAAGATTTAGCGAGATTTTTCAGGTGCTTTGTGTAAAGGAGAGAGATAATGAAGCCAAAGTCGGTTTGTTACCCTCAATGTACAGCAGAATCAGAAGTACTAAACAGTTAAAAGAGACCATTATTATCTGAAAATTGGCGTTTCAGGCATAAGTCAGAAGTGATTAAGAGTATTATACCTGAGACGTTGCTTCTGTATGTGACCCAATTTTCAGATAATAATGATCTCTCTTATCTATTAAGTACTGCTGATTTTTCATGTATTTTGAGTGTGAGGGTTGGGTTGTAACCCTCTACAATGTGCACTAGGAAGGAAGTGCTGTATTTCTTAAAGGGACACGAAACCCTATCATTTTCTTTCATGATTCAGATTAAGCATGCAATTTTAAACATCTTTCTCATTTACTTCTAGTATCAAATTTTCTTTGATCTCATTGTAGCTTCAGGTGGTGTTGTTGCCTTTGGATTCAGCAAGTCCAGCAATGTTTAGTATGTGGTCATTACACATTACTTCAAATGCAATGATCAGCATTTCTACTAAATATGAGAGATTGTTTGGACAGACATATCTGTTATGGGAATATGCTGTATGCCGAAACTCACAAAGTACTAAGAGAATGGCAATAAATACTAATGCTGCTTTATAGATCACTCTAGATTTAATCTCTCTCTAGTCTAGTTATAAAGTCATAAATAGATTTATATACCGGAAAGGGTACCTGTCAGAAATACAAAACTAAGTATTCAAGTCCTTTGTTTTTAAATCTTATAGAACTGATAGACTGTGCATATAAATAAGACATTACAATTACTTTCTAGTGTTTGTTTGCATGCAGAGAGTCCCAGCCTTGTGGTTCATTTTAGTCCCTTATTTGATATATTTGATATCCCGCTAGCAGTAGATTCATGTAAAGGCGTTGTGGGTAACAACTATCACCACATTTCCTCCCAAAAAAGGTTTACCCGAAAATGCAGAAAAGATGGTATAAACCAATGTTTCTCAATCCCAGTTCTCAGGGCACACTAACAAGCCACATTGTCGGTGAAATAATCAGCTGATTAGTAACCATATTTATAAACCTGCTCTCCTAGGTAATATTAAAAATCTGGCTTGTAAGTGTCCCCTTATTACTGAAATTGAGAAACACTGATATAACCTACAATGTTGTATTCTCCAGTTAGTTTAAATTATTTCAACAAGCGACAGCATTTTCTGTAATTTAAGAATTGTGGTTTTCCACTGCCCCAGAAAGGCTGTTGTGCATCCTGCAGGATCCAAAACACTAACCCTGCTACATGCTGTCTATGCTCATTTCTAATCTTTTAATTGCCCACAACAAAGGCAATAAGATAAAACAACTCTCAAGAGGATATATAAGCTAACAAAATAACCTATTTAAATGTTTTAAGGCACTTAAGGGACAGTCAACCATAGAATTGTTATTGTTTTAAAAGATAGATAATCCCTTTATTACCCATTCCCCAGTTTTGCATAACCAACACAGTTATATTAATACACTTTTTACCTCTGTGATTACCTTGTATCTAAGAACCTTCTTCCAGCCCCCTGATCACATGACTGTGACTGTTTATTATCCATTGTCTTAAATTTAGCATTGTTTTGTGCTAGATCTTAAATAACCCCCTGTGCCTGAACACTGTGTTATCTATATGGCCCACGTGTACTTTCTGTCTCTTTGTGTTGAAAAGAGATTTAAAAAGCATGTGATAAGAGGCGGCCCTCAAAGGCTTAGAAATTAGCATATAAGCCTACCTATGTTTAGTTTAAACTAAGAATACCAAAAGAAAAAAAGAAATTTGATGATAAAAGTAAATTGGAAAGTTGATTAAAATTAAAAGTCCTATCTGAATAATGAAAGTTTAATTTATACTAGACTGTCCCTTTAGTTTGTATACAGATCTTTTTGCAATGCAGCTGTTGATAGCAGGTAAATACTGACTGTCTGTCTGCCTTTCTATCTATCTATCTATCTATCTATCTATCTATCTATCTATCTATCTATCTATCTATCTATCTATCTATCTATCAGCAGCAGCAGTTCATGGAGAAATGTTGAGAGCTAAAACTAGCCATATAGGGAGAGGTCTGGTAACAATCACTTACCTCTATATTTTTTATATTCAGATTTGACACTAAATCCCAGTCTGCCTCTCCATTTTTATCATAGCCTTGGAAACCAAAGCCTGCAGCATTATTGATAGCATCAGCTGAAATGGAGAAAAATACATTTTTAGAATGACAGTTTTCTGGGAAGATGACCCCCATTTCCAAAAATGTAGTTCTTACAGTGGTTGTAGTTACACATTATAGCAAACAGAGCCATCCGTGCCCATAAGTGCCAGATTTCGAGTGGCACGCAAGGGATAAGAGGTTTATTGTGCGTGTTTGAGCTCGTCTGGCTTATTGCTCGTATTATGAGTTGAAAGTAAATGATTGAGCACAATGGTGATTTACACTAGAATGATTACTGCGACTTCAGAGCTCTGTTTAACTGTTTCGCTAAAATAAAAAGCTGCACACATTAAAATACATTACAAAGTACACTTACATTTACAATAACGCCATCTAATAAAAATTATATAAAAAAAATATTGCACACAAAAGTTATAAGGCTCAAAGATATAAAGGTCTCAGGTTTTTTTTTTTTGGTTTTTTTTAAATGTCAGGCAAAGGGCTAACAATGAGATACATACATATATATATATATGTCTAAAGATGTATGTTTATATATATATATATATATATATATATGTGTACATATGTACTTATATATGTGTGTGTGTATATATATGGCTGCACCTCACTGACGAGGCCCACAATAGGCCGAAACGTACGTCTGGGGTTTTGCTGTTTCTCTTGTTCAGAGAGGGATTGCCTGGTATTTCGGTGCTGGACTGTACTAAATCAGGATCAGACTGATATGCTTCAGGAAAGTTCTTCTCTGTGAAAGGCACATGTTGAGCAAAAAGAGGCTGCTCCTTGGATGGTAACTAGCCATAGAACAAGCTATTATGCTATTGTTTGTTCCCAGGTTGAGCGCTTCTATCTTTTTATTTATGCAAATTATGACACTTAGGGAAGTCTCCCTAAGTGTGATGCGGGAATCCAGACGTGGACCCGTTGCTCAGTATGCTTAGAGGGATATGGCTGCACCTCAATGACGAGGCCCACAATAGGCCGAAACGTACGTCTGGGGTTTTGCTGTTTCTCTCGTTCAGAGAGGGATTGCCTCGGATTTCGGTGCTGGACTGTACTGTGAAGTCAGAATCAGACTGATATGCTTCAGGAAAGTTCTTCTCTGTGAAAGGCACATGTTGAGCAAAAAGAGGCTGCTTCTTGGGTGGTAACTAGCCATAGAACAAGCTATTATGCTATTGTTTGTTCCCAGGTTGAGCGCTTCTCTCTTTTATTTATGCAAGGTATGGATATATATTGTACCAAAAAACATCAGATATATGTAGAAATATGTATTTCTTTCCTAAGCTATGGAGAGTCCACAACGTCATTCCAATTACTAGTGGGAATATCACTCCTTGCTAGCAGGAGGAGGCATAGCTGTTAAGTGTCACTCCCCTACTTAAAATCCCCAGGCATTCTCTTTGCATCTGTCAATGGGGGAGGTTAAGTTTGGTGAAGATATAAATTCCTTTTTCGGGTACTTTTCCCTGCAAGCAAGGATTTGGGTTTAGCTGAGTCCACGTCAATCTCTTCATTAGAGTAGTGCTGACTTTTAAGCAGTTAGGAAGTTGTGAGGTAGTCCTTGCTTTGTTTCCTAACACATTGCTGCCCATGGTACAGAAAGTCAGAGTTGGTTACTCTGCTCTTTCTTTTTCTACAGGTCATTGTAAGGAGTATATGTCCTTTCACACCTTGTGAGCTGTCTTCCTGCCGGACAGCTAGACTGTAGTTAAGTGCTTTTGTCTTCTAGGTCTTGGAGACTTGCACTTCAGAAGACTATGTCTAATGCAGTAGATGCAGACATTTTTAAAATCCTTTATACAGGATTTTCTTTGGCAGTGGGCAGGCACATGTATGTTGAGACTAGGGGGTATATATTTATTAATGTGCGAGCGGACATGATACGATGTAGCGTATCATGTTTGCTGCACATCGATAAATGCCGACAGCATACTTGAAAAAGCATATTTTTAGTAAAAGGTTTGAACTATGCATTTACTGTAAATATTTGTCCTTGAAATGTTCTGCACATAGCAAAATATGTTTGATGTATTTATAAATAGATATTCCAATATATATATCAATATATATTATATATATATATACAGTATATATATATACAGGGAGTGCAGAATTATTAGGCAAGTTGTATTTTTGAGGATTAATTTTATTATTGAACAACAACCATGTTCTCAATGAACCCAAAAAACTCATTAATATCAAAGCTGAATAGTTTTGGAAGTAGTTTTTAGTTTGTTTTTAGTTATAGCTATGTTAGGGGGATATCTGTGTGTGCAGGTGACTATTACTGTGCATAATTATTAGGCAACTTAACAAAAAACAAATATATACCCATTTCAATTATTTATTTTTACCAGTGAAACCAATATAACATCTCAACATTCACAAATATACATTTCTGACATTCAAAAACAAAACAAAAACAAATCAGTGACCAATATAGCCACCTTTCTTTGCAAGGACACTCAAAAGCCTGCCATCCATGGATTCTGTCAGTGTTTTGATCTGTTCACCATCAACATTGCGTGCAGCAGCAACCACAGCCTCCCAGACACTGTTCAGAGAGGTGTACTGTTTTCCCTCCTTGTAAATCTCACATTTGATGATGGACCACAGGTTCTCAATGGGGTTCAGATCAGGTGAACAAGGAGGCCATGTCATTAGATTTCTTCTTTTATACCCTTTCTTGCCAGCCACGCTGTGGAGTACTTGGACGCGTGTGATGGAGCATTGTCCTGCATGAAAATCATGTTTTTCTTGAAGGATGCAGACTTCTTCCTGTACCACTGCTTGAAGAAGGTGTCTTCCAGAAACTGGCAGTAGGACTGGGAGTTGAGCTTGACTCCATCCTCAACCCGAAAAGGCCCCACAAGCTCATCTTTGATGATACCAGCCCAAACCAGTACTCCACCTCTACCTTGCTGGCGTCTGAGTCGGACTGGAGCTCTCTGCCCTTTACCAATCCAGCCACGGGCCCATCCATCTGGCCCATCAAGACTCACTCTCATTTCATCAGTCCATAAAACCTTAGAAAAATCAGTCTTGAGATATTTCTTGGCCCAGTCTTGAAGTTTCAGCTTGTGTGTCTTGTTCAGTGGTGGTCGTCTTTCAGCCTTTCTTACCTTTGCCATGTCTCTGAGTATTGCACACCTTGTGCTTTTGGGCACTCCAGTGATGTTGCAGCTCTGAAATATGGCCAAACTGGTGGCAAGTGGCATCTTGGCAGCTGCACGCTTGACTTTTCTCCGTTCATGGGCAGTTATTTTGCGCCTTGGTTTTTCCACACGCTTCTTGCGACCCTGTTGACTATTTTGAATGAAACGCTTGATTGTTCAATGATCACGCTTCAGAAGCTTTGCAATTTTAAGAGTGCTGCATCCCTCTGCAAGATATCTCACTATTTTTGACTTTTCTGAGCCTGTCAAGTCCTTCTTTTGACCCATTTTGCCAAAGGAAAGGAAGTTGCCTAATAATTATGCACACCTGATATAGGGTGTTGATGTCATTAGACCACACCCCTTCTCATTACAGAGATGTACATCACCTAATATGCTTAATTGGTAGTAGGCTTTCGAGCCTATACAGCTTGGAGTAAGACAACATGCATAAAGAGGATGATGTGGTCAAAATACTCATTTGCCTAATAATTCTGCACTCCCTGTATATATATATATATATATATATATATATATATATATATATATATATATGGGTACAAGGGGAAAACAGCGCTCAAAAATTCATTATCTAAAACATAAAACATAAAATGATAAATAAGTAAATATGAAAGATCAGTAAATGAATGTTAAAAGAATATAGAATCTGTGAATCATCAAGTGCAAAAAGATTTTTTTTTTTTTAAATGCAAAATAGTGCAAGTCCACTCAAATATTTTCTTATAATGTGAATCCCCTTATCAGAATTTACCTCAATCTAATGAGGTAAGTTGCCGCACTGCAAGGGGTAATCAGGTACTGGTACAGGTAAGTCCGGTTTGGCGAGGGATGTCTTTATGATCTCATCCACCTTTTGGAGTATGTAGTAACGAAATAATTCACATCCAGTTGTTTCCTCCCAGGATATTCAAATATGCCATCCACCTCTTGGAGTATGTAGCTTTGATTTTGCCTCCTGCACATAAACTTCAGCTTCAATAGCTTCAAAGCTACATACTCCAAAAGGAAAATTAGACATTCAGATAGTAAGGTTTCTGTTCCACCTACTGCTGCGCAGGTTGCCCTCCCTCATAAGTCTGATGAGGAGGATATGCTGGTAGCCTCTGAGGTTGACCGGACAGTAATATTCCTTCTGATACTGAAGAAGTAAACTTCAGATTTAAGCTTGAACACCTTCGTATACTGTTAAAGGAGATATTGGCTACTTTTGACGACTCCGATACTTCTGTCATTGTCAACCCTTAGAAGTCTAGTAAACTTAATAAATACTATGATGCTCCATCCTCTGTGGCAGTTTTTCCTGTCCCAGACCGTGTGACGGAGATTATTTTACAGGAATGGGAAAAGCCAGGGATTCCTTTCTCCCCGTCTCCCGTATTTAAAAAGATGTTTCCTGTTACTGACTCCATTAAAGATTCTTGGCGCACGGTGCATAAAGTAGAAGGGGCTATTTCTACTCTGGCTAAGAGAACTATGATCCCTATAGAGGATAGTTGCTCCTTTAAGGATCCCTTGGACAAAAAGCTGGAAGCTTATTTGAAGAAGATGTATGTTCATCAAGGTCTTCAATAGCAACCTGCAGTTTGTATTGCCACAGTAGCAAGTGCGACATCTTATTGGTGCAACGCCTTGTCTAAATCTATTTTAGTAGAGACTCCGTTGGAGGAGATACAAGATAAGATTACGGCTCTCAAACTAGCCAATTCCTTTATTTCTGATGCTAACAAGCAAGTTATTAGACTGGGAGCCAAGATGTCTGGCTTCACTGTCCTAGCCCGCAGGGCATTGTGGCTAAAATCTTGGTCAGCTGATATTACCTCTATGTCCAAGCTTCTGGTGCTTCCTTACAAGGGTAAGACCTTGTTAAGACCTGGTCTGGCAGAAATAATTTCTGATATTACAGGGGTGAAATAGGTCTTTTCTACCGCAAGACAAGAAGAACAGACTCAAAGGACGTCAAAGTATTTTCTTTCCTTTCGTAACTTCAAAGGTCAAAGTCTTCCTCTCCCTCTTCCTAGTAGGAGCAGTCCAAGGCTTCTTGGAAGCCCAATCAGTCTTGAAATAAGGAGAAGCAATCAAAGAAACCCTCAGCTGAGTCTAAGTCAGCATGAAGGGTCATCCCTCGGTCCGGATCAAGTGGGGGGGCAGACATTCCCTGTTTTGTCAAGCGTGGAGACGAGATGTCCCAGAACCTTGGGCTGTGGACATAGTATCTCAGGGTTACAATATAGAATTAAAAACTTTCCCTCCCAGGAGCAGATTCTACCTCTCAAGATTATCTGTAGACCAGGTAAAAAGAGAGGCATTCTTGAACTGCACTCAGAACCTTTCTTTCCTGAGAGTGATTGTTCCTGTTCCAGTAAGGGAATTCTATTCAAATCTGTTTGTGGTTCCCAAAAAAGAGGAAACTTTTTGACCCATTTTAGACCTAAAGTGTCTCAACAAGTTTCTCAGGATACCGTCCTTCAAAATGTAAACCATTCGTTCCATTCTTCCTTTGGTCCAAGAGGGTCAGTTCATGACGACCATAGACCTGAAGTATGCATATTTTCATGTTGCCATCCACAGGGATCATCACAAATTCCTGAGTTTTGCCTTTCTAGACAAACACTTTCTGTTTGTAGCTCTTGTTTTTGGCCTTGCCACAGCTCCCAGAAATTTCTCAAAGGTTCTGTGGGCTCTCTTGACAGTGATCAGGTATCAGGGGAATTGCAGTGGCACCATACCTGGACGACATATTGGTTAAGGCCCCATCTTTTCAACAAGCAAACTCATACAGAGATCTTGTTGTCTTTTCTACGTTCCCACGGATGGAAAGTAAATCTGGAAAAGAGTTCCCTTGTTCCAGCTACAAGGGTGGTTTTCTTAGGGAGAATAATAGATTCCCTATCTATGAAAATTTATCTGACGGAGGTCAGAAAATCCAAAATACTCTCCTCTTGCCTCTCTTTACCGTCTACTGTTCGGCCATCAGTGGCTCAATGTATGGAGGTAATTGGTCTGATGGTCGCTTCCATGGACATCATTTACTTTGTTCGATTCCATTTGAGAGCTCTGCAATTATGCATGCTCAGACATTGGAATGGAGACCATTCGAATCTGTCTCAGAGGATATATTTAGACCAATCGACAAGAGACTCTCTCCCGTGGTGTCTTTCTCAGGACCATCTGTCTCAGGGCACATGCTTCCGGAGACCTTCCTGGGTGATCGTGAACACGGACGCCAGCCTGCTAGGCTGGGGAGCAGTCTGGGACTTGTTAAAGGCTCAGGGACTATGGACTCGGGAGGAGTCTGCTCTCCCCATAAACATATTAGAGTTAAGAGCGATTTACAATGCTCTGATGGATTGGCCTCAATTGTCCTTAGCCTGGTATATCAGGTTTCAGTCGGACAACATCATCTCAGTGGCTTACATCAACCACCAGGGAGGAACTCAGAGTTCCTTAGCCATGAAGAAGGTGGCATGGATTGTTCAGTGGGCGGAAGCTTACAATTGTTGTCTATCTGCCATCCACATTCCAGGAGTGGACAAGTGGGAAGCGGATTTCCTTAGCAGACAGACATTTCATCCTGGAGAGTATTTTCCAGGTTAACCCTCAAATGGGGGGTGCCGGAGTTGGATCTGATGGCGTCCCGGCAGAACGCCAAGCTTCCAAGGTATGGTTCAAGGTGAAGAGATCCTCAGGCCGCTCTGATAGATGCTCTGGCGGTTCCTTGGGATTTCTGTCTAGCATACCTGTTTCCTCCGTTTGCGCTCCTTCCACAAGTTATTGCTCGTATCAAACAGGAGAGAATATTGGTAATTCTAATAGCTCCTGCATGGCCTCGCAGGATCTGGTATGCAGACCTAGTGAAGATGTCATCTCGGAAACCCTGGAGGTTGCCTCTGAGGAAGAACCTTCTATCTCAGGGTTCATTCCTCCATCCAAATTTCGTTTCTCTGAAGCTGACTGCTTGGAGATTGAACGCTTAGACAGCGTGGATTTTCTGAGTCGGTCATTGAGACCATAATCCAGGCTCGCAAGCCTGTTACTCAAAAAATTTACTATAAGGTGTGGCGTAAATACCTTTATTGGTGTGAATCTAAGGGCTACTCTTGGAGTAGGGTCAGGATTCCAAGAATTTTGTCTTTTCTACAGGAAGGTCTGGAGAAAGGGTTGTCAGTCAGTTCTCTGAAAGGTCAGATTTCTGCATTATCTATTTTGTTACACAAGCGTCAGGCCCTGGTCAGAATCAGGCCTGTGTTTAAACCAGTTGCTGCTCCTTGGAGCCTTAATTTTGTTCTTAAAGTTTTGCAGCAGGCTCCATTTCAGCCTATGCATTCCATAGATATTAAGTTAACTTGGAAGGTTTTGTTTCTTATTGCTATCTCTTCTGGTCGGAGAGTTTGGAACTCTCGGCTTTGCAGTATGATTTGCCTTACCTTATCTTTCATGTGGATAAGGCGGTTCTTCGTACTAAATTGGGGTTTCTTCCTCAAGTGGTTTCGGATAGAAATATTAATCAGGAAATTGTTGTCCCTTCTCTCTGTCCCAATCCTTCTTCTCATAAGGAACGTCTGTTGCATAACTTGGATGTTGTATTTGCCCTTAAACTCTGCCTACAGGCGACAAAGGATTTTCACCAGTCTTCTGGACTTTTTTTTTTGTTTCTCAGGAAAATGTAAGGGTCAGAAGGCCACTGCTACTTCTCTGGTGGTGCCTTCTGTTTAGGTCTACCTGTCTTGTTCTCCCTCCCTATTCATTCCGTGTCCTCTAGCTTGTGCATTGGTTCCCACTAGTAATTGGAATGACGTTGTGGACTCTCCATATCTTAGGAAAGAAAACAAAATGTATGCTTACTTGATAAATTTCTTTCTTTCCAAATATGGAGAGTCCACGAACCCACCCTTAAGATTAGACAGTATTTTTTTTTTTACTAAAGCTCAGGCACCTCTACACCTTTGTGTTATTCCTTTTTCCATTTCTCTTCGGTCGAATGACTGGGGATTATGGGTAGGGGAGTGACACTTAACAGCTTTGCTGTGGTGCTCTTTGCCTACTCCTGCAGGTAAGCATAAATTTTGTTTTTTTTAATAAATAGAACATATTCTTGTATGTGAAGAACATTGGAATGTGAAATATTCATATTTTCATGTCGGATTAGCGCACATGAGAATATACAATTGTGTTTGTGAGAGAGTTGGGTGTTTTTTCCATTTTTTCCCTCTATTGACTTCTATAGGCGAATACGTGAATGCGCATGAGATATTGTAACCTCAGCTTTTTACTCTCATCAGGTTGGCATGCAAGCAAAAACAGTTTACTTTCAACTCATAATAAGAGCGCAACCCAACGCGAGCAAAGAAAGTACTCATGCAGAAGAGTTACTCTTGTAATCTGGCTTTAACTGTGCGCTTAAAATAAATTTATATACACAGAAGTGAAGAAGAACATTTTCAGGCTGTTACATCATCAGACAATGCAATAGCACTTAGTTTGAACTGTTAAAGTTATGTCTATTTCTACTCCCACTGCACCATGTTACAGTCATCAACCAATCACAAATGCATATGTGTATATTATTTGCATTCTTGCACATGCTCAGTAGGAGCAGGTGACTCAAAAAGTGTAAATATAAGAAGACTGTGCACATTTTCTTAATGGAAGTAAATTGGAAAGTTGTTTACAATTGAATTGTGTCCCTTTAAAGGACCATGAACCACAGTAGAATTCCATAATCAACAAATGCATTATAAAAAAAAAAAATAGTACTTAGTCTGAATTTCAAATGAGTTGTAGATTTTTTTTTTCAAAAGTTGAGTTTTTATATAAACTGTGAACTCTTGCACAGGCTCAGTAGGGGCTGGTGCCTCAGAAAGTGTACATATAAAAAGACTATTTTGATAATGGAAGTAAATTGTAAAGTTCTTTAAAATTACATGCTCTATATCAACTTTTTTTTCCAAAAACATATTTTTTCTATGCATGATACAATTATTATGTATTTATGTAGGTATATGTACACACACACATATATATATATACACACACACACACATACATGACAACTGTCTCTGCTTTACTGCTAGAGAGGGACAAGCGGCACACCTTCTTTTAGATTAAAGAAAAAAGTAAAAAAAAAGTTGACAACAATGTGCATTAAATTGGTTTGGACATAAACAGCATCATATCATGTTGACCCATTTGATGATTGCAAGATCAGAAACACCATGAACAATAATATTCAACATACTGTGTTTCAACTCTTTGAATGGTTGTAATTTTAGTCTCCACAGTTTGCATGTGCACCATGCTCTAATTTGTATTTTTGTTCTGTTACTCCATTATACTTAATTTTATAAATAAAACATAGAAATAACCATGCATATACAATATATACATATATTTATTTATTTATTTAAAGGGACACTGAACCCAATTTTTTTCTTTTGTGATTCAGATAGAGCATGCAATTTTAAGCAACTTTCTAATTTACTCCTATTATCAAATTTTCTTTATTCTCTTGGTATCTTTATTTGAACTGCAAAAATGAAAGTTTAGATGTCGGCCTATTTTTGGTGAACAACCTGGGTTGTCCTTGCTGATTGGTGGATAAATTCATCCACCAATAGAAAAAGTGCTGTCCAGAGTACTCACCCCAAAATTTTTTTAAATAATGATAGCAAGAGAACGAAGAAAAATTGATAATAGGAGTAAATTAGAAAGTTGCTTAAAAACATAATTTATTTAAGAACTTACCTGATAAATTAATTTCTTTCATATTAGCAAGAGTCCATGAGCTAGTGACGTATGGGATATACATTCCTACCAGGAGGGGCAAAGTTTCCCAAACCTCAAAATGCCTATAAATACACCCCTCACCACACCCACAAATCAGTTTAACGCATAGCCAAGAAGTGGGGTGATAAGAAAAAAGTGCGAAAGCATAAAAAATAAGGAATTGGAATAATTGTGCTTTATACAAAAAAATCATAACCACCACAAAAAGGGTGGGCCTCATGGACTCTTGCTAATATGAAAGAAATGAATTTATCAGGTAAGTTCTTACATAAATTATGTTTTCTTTCATGTAATTAGCAAGAGTCCATGAGCTAGTGACGTATGGGATAATGACTACCCAAGATGTGGATCTTCCACGCAAGAGTCACTAGAGAGGGAGGGATAAAATAAAGACAGCCAATTCCGCTGAAAATAATCCACACCCAAAATAAAGTTTAAATCTTATAATGAAAAAACCCCTGAAATTATAAGCAGAAGAATCAAACTGAAACAGCTGCCTGAAGTACGTTTCTACCAAAAACTGCTTCAGAAGAAGAGAACACATCAAAATGGTAGAATTTAGTAAAAGTATGCAAAGAAGACCAAGTTGCTGCTTTGCAAATCTGATCAACCGAAGCTTCATTCCTAAACGCCCAGGAAGTAGAAACTGACCTAGTAGAATGAGCTGTAATCCTTTGAGGCGGAGTTTTACCCGACTCAACATAAGCATGATGAATTAAAGATTTCAACCAAGATGCCAAAGAAATGGCAGAGGCCTTCTGACCTTTCCTAGAACCGGAAAAGATAACAAATAGACTAGAAGTCTTTCGGAAATTCTTAGTAGCTTCAACATAATATTTCAAAGCTCTAACTACATCCAAAGAATGCAATGATCTCTCCTTAGAATTCTTAGGATTAGGACATAATGAAGGAACCACAATTTCTCTACTAATGTTGTTAGAATTCACAACCTTAGGTAAAAATTTAAAAGAAGTTCGCAACACCGCCTTATCCTGATGAAAAATCAGAAAAGGAGACTCACAAGAAAGAGCAGATAATTCAGAAACTCTTCTAGCAGAAGAGATGGCCAAAAGAAACAAAACTTTCCAAGAAAGTAATTTAATGTCCAATGAATGCATAGGTTCAAACGGAGTAGCTTGAAGAGCCCCCAGAACCAAATTCAAACTCCAAGGAGGAGAAATTTACTTGATGACAGGTTTTATACGAACCAAAGCTTGTACAAAACAATGAATATCAGGAAGATTAGCAATCTTTCTGTGAAAAAGAACAGAAAGAGCAGAGATTTGTCCTTTCAAGGAACTTGCAGACAAACCTTTATCCAAACCATCCTGAAGAAACTGTAAAATTCTCGGAATTCTAAAAGAATGGCAGGAAAAATGATGAGAAAGACACCAAGAAATGTAAGTCTTCCAGACTCTATAATATATCTTCCTAGATACAGATTTACGAGCCTGTAACATAGTATTAATCACAGAGTCAGAGAAACCTCTTTGACTAAGAATCAAGCGTTCAATCTCCATACCTTTAAATTTAAGGATTTGAGATCCTGATGGAAAAAAGGACCTTGCGACAGAAGGTCTGGTCTTAACGGAAGAGTCCACGGTTGGCAAGAGGCCATCCGGACAAGATCCGCATACCAAAACCTGTGAGGCCATGCTGGAGCCACCAGCAGAACAAACGAGCATTCCTTCAGAATCTTGGAGATTACTCTTGGAAGAAGAACTAGAGGCGGAAAGATATAGGCAGGATGATACTTCCAATGAAGTGACAATGCATCCACTGCTTCCGCTTGAGGATCCCTGGATCTGGACAGATACCTGGGAAGTTTCTTGTTTAGATGAGAAGCCATCAGATCTATTTCTGGAAGTCCCCACATTTGAACAATCTGAAGAAATACCTCTGGGTGAAGAGACCATTCGCCCGGATGTAACGTTTGGCGACTGAGATAATCCGCTTCCCAATTGTCTATACCTGGGATATGAACCGCAGAAACTAGACAGGAGCTGGATTCCGCCCATACCAGTATTCGAGATACTTCTTTCATAGCCAGAGGACTGTGAGTCCCTCCTTGATGATTGATATATGCCACAGTTGTGACATTGTCTGTCTGAAAACAAATGAACGATTCTCTCTTTAGAAGAGGCCATGACTGAAGAGCTCTGAAAATTGCACAGACTTCCAAAATATTGATTGGTAATCTCACCTCCTGAGATTCCCAAACCCCTTGTGCTGTCAGAGACCCCCAAACGGCTCCCCAACCTGTCAGACTTGCATCTGTTGAAATTACAGTCCAGGTCGGAAGAACAAAAGAAGCCCCCTGAATTAAACGATGGTGATCTGTCCACCACGTCAGAGAGTGTCGTACAATCGGTTTTAAAGATATTAATTGAGATATATTTGTGTAATCCCTGCACCACTGGTTCAGCATACAGAGCTGAAGTGGTCGCATGTGAAAACGAGCAAAGGGGATCGCGTCCGATGCAGCAGTCATAAGACCTATAATTTCCATGCATAAGGCTACCGAAGGGAATGATTGAGACTGAAGGTTTTGACAAGCTGAAATTAATTTTTGACGTCTCTTGTCTGTCAGAGACAGAGTCATGGACACTGAATCTATCTGGAAACCTAAAAAGGTTACCCTTGTATGAGGAATCAATGAACTTTTTGGTAAATTGATCCTCCAACCATGTTCTCGAAGAAACAATACAAGACGATTCGTATGAGATTCTGCTAAACGTGAAGACTGAGCAAGTACCAAGATATCGTCCAAATAAGGAAATACCACAATACCCTGTTCTCTGATTATAGACAGAAGAGCACCGAGAACCTTTGTAAAAATCCTTGGAGCTGTTGCTAGGCCAAACGGCAGAGCCACAAACTGGTAATGCTTGTCTAGGAAAGAGAATCTCAGAAACTGAAAGTGATCTGGATGAATCGGAATATGCAGATATACATCCTGTAAATCTATTGTGGACATATAATGCCCTTGCTGAACAAAAGGCAGGATAGTCCTTATAGTTACCATTTTGAATGTTGGTATCCTTACATAACGATTCAATATTTTTAGATCCAGAACTGGTCTGAAGGAATTCTCCTTCTTTGGTACAATGAAGAGATTTGAATAAAACCCCAGCCCCTGTTCCAGAACTGGAACTGGCATAATTACTCCAGCCAACTCTAGATCTGAAACACATTTCAGAAATGCTTGAGCCTTCGCTGGATTTACTGGGACACGGGAAAGAAAAAATCTCTTTGCAGGAGACCTTATCTTGAAGCCAATTCTGTACCCTTCTGAAACAATGTTTTGAATCCAAAGATTGTGAATTGAATTCATCCAAATTTCTTTGAAAAATCGTAATCTGCCCCCTACCAGCTGGGCTGGAATAAGGGCCACACCTTCATGTAGACTTGGGAGCTGGCTTTGGTTTTCTAAAAGGCTTGGATTTATTCCAGACTGGAGATGGTTTCCAAACTGATACCGCTCCTGTGGGTGAAGGATCAGGCTTTTGTTCCTTATTGTGACGAAAGGAACGAAAACGATTATTAGACCTAAATTTACCTTTAGATTTTTTATCCTGTGGTAAAAAAGTTCCTTTCCCTCCAGTAACAGTTGAGATAATAGAATCCAACTGAGAACCAAATAATTTATTACCCTGGAAAGAAAGAGAAAGCAAAGTTGACTTAGAAGACATATCAGCATTCCAAGTTTTAAGCCATAAAGCTCTTCTAGCTAAAATAGCTAGAGACATATACCTGACATCAACGCTAATGATATCAAAGATGGCATCACAAATAAAGTTATTAGCATGTTGAAGAAGATTAACAATGCTATGAGAATTATGATCTGTAACTTGTTGCGCTAAAGCTTCTAACCAAAAAGTTGAAGCTGCAGCAACATCCGCTAAAGATATAGCAGGTCTAAGAAGATTACCTGAACATAAGTAAGCTTTTCTTAGAAAGGATTCAATCTTCCTATCTAAAGGATCCTTAAAGGAAGTACTATCTGCCGTAGGAATAGTAGTACGCTTAGCAAGAGTAGAGACAGCCCCATCAACTTTAGGGATTTTGTCCCAAAATTCTAATCTGTCAGATGGCACAGAATATAATTGCTTAAAACGTTTAGAAGGAGTAAATGAATTACCCAAATTATTCCATTCCCTGGAGATTACTTCAGAAATAGCATCAGGGACAGGAAAAACTTCTGGAATAACTACAGGAGATTTAAAAACCTTATTTAAACGTTTAGATTTAGTATCAAGAGGACCAGAATCCTCTATTTCTAATGCAATTAAGACTTCTTTAAGTAAAGAACGAATAAATTCCATTTTGAATAAATATGAAGATTTATCAGCATCAACCTCTGAGACAGAATCCTCTGAACCAGAGGAACCATTATCAGAATCAGAATGATGATGTTCATTTAAAAATTCATCTGAAAAATGAGAAGTTTTAAAAGACCTTTTACGTTTACTAGAAGGAGGAATAACAGACATAGCCTACTTAATGGATTTAGAAACAAAATCTCTTATGTTAACAGGAACACTCTGAGTATTAGATGTTGACGGAACAGCAACAGGTAATGTAACATTACTAAAGGAAATATTATCTGCATTAACAAGTTTGTCATGACATTCATTACAAACAACAGCTGGAGGAACAGATACCACAAGTTTAAAGCAGATACACTTAACTTTGGTAGATCCAGCACCAGGCAGCGTTTTTCCAGAAGTATCTTCTGACTCAGTGTCAATCTGGGACATCTTGCAATATGTAATAGAAAAAACAACATATAAAGCAAAATTTATCAAATTCCTTAAATGACAGTTTCAGGAATGGGAAAAAATGCCAGTGAACAAGCTTCTAGCAACCAGAAGCAATAAATAATGAGACTTAAATAATGTGGAGACGCCACATCCGGAACGCCGACACCTTTGGCGCAAAAAAAACGTCAAAAATGACGCAACTTCCGGCGACACGTATGACGCCGGAAACAGAAAAAAAAAAAATTGCGCCAAAAAAGTCAGCGCCAAGAATGACGCAATAAAATGAAGCATTTTCAGCCCTCGCGAGCCTAACTGCCCACAGGGAAAAAAGTCAAATTTTAAGGTAAGAAAAAAATTGATTTATTCATATGCATTATCCCAAATATGAAACTGACTGTCTGAAATAAGGAACGTTGAACATCCTGAGTCAAGGC